>NC_135441.1:20035000-20230000 GCF_051991255.1 Vanacampus margaritifer | reverse complement strand
ATGTTCACCCTTTCCTTGCAGGGAGCAACTTCCCCCCCCCACACACACACACACTAACACAGGGACACAAAAAAACATAACTTATGATTGTGTTTGTGTACCGGGCCCAGGGACAACTTAACAAATTGCCATGACATAATTGTAATATTGCTTACCGTATGTCACATTGCTAATCTGCGTAGCTTGGTTTACATTCGTCTGCTCTGCATGGAGGTCAATCATCGGGGAAAGTGCTCTCACTCAGATTCATTGAATTAAGCCTGCATGCATAAAGAAGATGGAGAATAGCTGTGAGCACTTTGTGTGTACGATGTGCATAATTCCCTTCATTTGGGTCCATCTTTTTATTATGCCTAAAGGATATTTTGATCTACAGACTATAGACAAGCACGCGATAAGTATAATAGATACAGCGGATTACTAAAACAAATATGTTAACAACATATGCTACATAAATTAACACCCATTATCTTGTGCGTGCGTGTGCTTAAGAGACATTCTATTCATCCCTAAGGACAAAAGCAGACGTGATAAACAAAACAGAGAGGACTTTAAACACCATCAAAAGATAATTTCATGTATTTTGTATGCTATTCGTCATTTTCATCCTTCATTGTGTTGTGAATGTGATGATGTAAAGAGATGCTTTTCAAGGTGATGATGACTTCTTCGTGTGTAATTAAACCTCCAAGAAGGCTATAGCAATATACTGTATGAGAAACTATTTCAATCTGTGGAACTCGTGTGTGTGTGTGTGTGTGTGCGTGTACATTAATTCCAATCGATGCATGGGTGTCCTGGGTATACAAGTATATGTAGCATGGTGAGTGTGTGAGGTGAATAGCAATGGGCTCTGTTGAAGATACAGTCTCTGCTGCCATCTATAGGCAGTGAATCTAGATGAGAAATGTGATGCATTCTGTTCCTCATTTCAAATAGGTAGCAGGTTTGTACAATATTAACGCAAATTGCCAGGCCACCAACGATTGAAGACTTGAGCTCTTTTCCGCCTCATGGCATAGAAATGACTTGCAGTCCAGTCGGTGTAAATCAAAGCTGTAGTGCGGCCCGGGTCCATGTCTGGGTTTTATAACTCAGATTGATTGGGATTATATAATGATGCCGGTGACTGGCTGACTCCGCTCAATGAGTCTGTAAAAGCCAGGGAAGCTTCCCGCGAGAGCACAGGTTGTAAAAGCGCCTTAACAGATAAAGGCCAATTCGCTCGAGGTGGAGCGAAAAGGCCACCAGCTGAGGCTGTGAAATCAGACTGAAAGCGAATTGGAGTACACGCCGGACGTTTTATTGTGCAATTCATGCGGCACTTCCATTTATGTTGTAACTTTCAGTTGGATTGATGTCACATTTGAAAACCAAGATGGCTGCCTTGTTGCATCATTAACAGTTTTTATCTGTTTCCCGTGCACCTTTTGATATTGTGGAGGAGAAACTAATACATTTAATTTACTAGATTGTTTGCATCATGGCCAAAGACTAGCATGAATTAATATGATTTATGATATTTTCCTTCTCAGACAAACACTTTCATTCTCTAAATCAATGCGTAATGTCAAAAAGCAAATGTAATGTGGCTTATTACACACTCACTTCCCAAACAAACAAACACCAGCAAAAATGAGTGGCCCTGAAGTCTTAACAAGGCTCAATACGGAACTAGTTGACCTGCAGCCCACCACATACTGAGCGCTATGACCCAAAACGACTTAATAACTACATAACTACATATATTTAAGTATTACGTATTTATGTTAAGTCAAAAAGAAAAAATTCTATCCTTAAACATTACTGTTAAAAATTGCACTTCCAATAAAGTATTACCAAAACCAGTTATTTTCATGTTTTCAGGATAAGTTACTAATAAAGTAACTTGTAATCTAATTCAGTTGCTTTTAAAATAAAGTAATCAATAGATACTTTTACAATCAAGTACTTGTAATCAAAAACTTAGTACATTTAAAATAAAGTAATCTGTCAACAAAATCAAGTACTCAATAAAGTAACTAAGTAACTTTTCCATGTCGCTGTGGCAAGACTGTTCACTGTACACCAAGCAATGATGTACTGCACATCGGCTGGCGGGCTGCAGCGGAAAAACTGCAACCCTGTATCAGGTTTTTAGGCACACAATGTATTGTAATGGATTGATTGATTGATTGACTGACTTTGTATAAGCAAAATACTAATAACAATAGAAGGAAAAAAGAAACAAAACAAGACAATGTTGTGCTAATGTAGTTTTCTTTTTTTTAAAGATGTTTTGCAAAATGTCAATTGTGTAATCTTGTAGTTTTTAATAAAGCATGAGTAGCATCTAGTCAACTAACATTATTGTACTAATTAATTTAACAAAGTTTTACAGTATATATTTTTTAAAAAATGTACAATGATAGAATAAAATACTTCTATTGTGTTCTAATTTTCATTTATTTTTCATTAATATTTCAAATTGAATTGGCAAATTGATTTATTGTAAATATCCATCCATTTATTTTTTTATACCTCTGACCATCAATAGGGTCATGGGTGAGCTGAATTTGGGCAAGAGCCTCAACTGGTTGCGAGCTGATCACAGTTTATTGTAAATGAAATAAAACAATATTAATAAAATAAGTTTATTATTTACTTATATAATACAATTTAGAAACTAGATATGAAATAAAATATTAATGATACAATGAAATATTTATTAAAATAAATAAATAACCTTACCCTAGTGAGGATAAATGGTATAGAAGATGGATACTGTAGCCCTTGAACACAAAGGACCTCTTTGTGGGCCTCTGCAGCATGTTCAGGTGCTGTAAGTCACATGTTGTGACGGGATCTTCAAAATTTCCTACTTTTCCAGGTGACCTGAATGCACCATTATCGTGTTTCTCTTGAACTCTTTACACTGAAATGTGCCCATTAGCACTTAAACAACTGGACGCCATTCTGCAGTGAGCTGTGGAGCACATTATCTCTCCAAGTTCTATTCTAAAGAGCTAATATGATTCCATTTTCCTGCTTTTTGATTTCACGCGCAACACATTTCCGGATGTGCGCCGTTTTCATCAGAAGTGTTGTGCAAGTTAATGTAGTGTGGTAAAGGAGGTCTTTGTTAAATGGACCGCAAAACCTGAAGGTGTCCTCAATGGTTGGACACTTATTAGGAGCATACGACAAGCACCTGAATCGAATAAAGAACCCGCTGAGAAAAGCTCTTATGAGGCGGACTTCATTCAAATCTATACATCCATTTTCTAGAAAGCTGAATTGAGAGATGGGATACAACCTGAACTGGTCGCCAGCCGATCACAGGGCATTTGTACACTCAAGGATCATGGAATATGAACCCAGTTGGGTTTGGAGGTCAGCAAATTCTGACCAATTCCAGGAGAGTTCAAAGTAAACATGGTGCATCAGCATTTGGTTGTTATGCTGCAACAAAATGGGATGAGTTGCCAACACAGATTAAGTTTGCTCCAAATGTAAATGCTTTTAGATCCTGGTTAAAAACTTTGCTTTCTTCCCCATACCTGTGATTAAGGTCTTTTAGAGCATTTCTATAATATTTTTTTCCTAAATCATGCTCTTGTGCTGTATGTTCTTTTAGTATTTTTGTTAATCGCTTTACTTTGCTTTGAAATGTCTTAAATTATTCTGCTGCTCAAGTGTCTTAAATGTGTTTGTCTTTAAATGTTGTATTTTGTCTTTGAATGTTGTTTTGTAACTATGTGAAGCAAATCGAGTTACCTTGTGCATGGAAGGCGCTTTATAAAATAAAGATGCCTTAATTAATAAGAGCATGTTGGGTGTTGTTTAATGACCCTGAGTGCCCTTTTATGTAGATGTTATCAACATATTATTTCTATTGGTCTGAAAGCGGGCGATGACTTTGCAGCGGACACTTAATAAAATTACATTTTCGTCTGAAGAATTTACAAAGCAAATAAAAGTCTGAGTCAGAGTGTCTGATAAGTTTCAAAAAGCAGATCAGTTTAGTTTGAAAATATAAAAATATATATATATATATGAGAGAGAGAGAAAATAAAAAAAATTAAAATTAAATGTGGCTAGTGATTAGCACCTCTGCGTCATTCTGAGGATGAGGGTTCAATTCCCAGGTCTGACCTTGTGGTGTGGTGTTTGCATGTTCTTTGTAGATTCTCTCCAGGATGAAAGATGTTGTTTCAAACTGCAAACACTTCCTTCAACAAAGCCGATGAGTGATGTGAAACGTTAATCATTACTCATGTTCAAATGAACAGCTTTTTGTGAGAGCAGATGTGATTAACTTTTGGTGCTATTTTAGTAACACAATTATGCCACTGTTTGATTATCTCAACACACTAACTTGTTGTTAATTAGCTTCTCATAACCAGAAAAAAACCTTTCATTTTCTATGCTTATCTTCTTCTTCATGGTCGTGGGTGGCTGGAGCCTATCTGAGCTGACTTTGGGTGAAATGCTGACTACACCCTGGACTGGACTCCATGTAATCGCAAGGCCAAAATAAAAGGCAGACAACCATAACATTCATACTCAAATTTACACAGTCACTGATTAGTAACTAAACCCACACTGCCCGCCTGCACAGATAGATATTTGCCTCTTAGCCAAAATGTGCAATGCTACCAAAACAAAAGTGTTACCATAGCTTTGTTAAGACTGTGAACTAACTACCACAAAATTCGTAATGAATCTGTGTCTTTTTCAGAACATGGTACATTTTTATTTCCAGATTCTGGTGGTTTGTAGGCTGGTACAAAACACAATGTATTCGCCAAAAATGTGTTTTCCAAGTGACGATATTTAACACTTATCTTAGATGAGACCGTGTGTTTTCCCCATGTGCTTAAATACATGACTAGCATTCTTACAAACGCCCACAAGAGGGCAACTTCAGATCACAAATGTTAAAGACATATATTACTGTACAGTTCTTCCGCTGACACGAGTCTGTAAATTCAAATGATTAAATGGTATTTCTAGTGTATTCTTAAAAGATCCCGACGGGTATCCCCTTTAGTTCTTTCGCCACAAATCCTTGTAGGCGAGTTATACATTTTCAGCACCATGGACAGAGTCAAATCAGCACCAAGGACAGAGCTACGACGTTCTGCTGTCGACAAGACTACAGAATAGAATTCTTAACACCACGAGATGTCATCGTTTGACACTCAATTTAGTGAAACAGCGTTTCTCCTCACACCGTCGTTTGGCTGCGTTACTCGAATGTAGGCCAACATGGCGGCCGCACAGTTCTTGTTTGCCTATCGTGGCCCACTAACGACAAAAGAGGGGGGATAGTTCAAGGAGAGCTTAGCTAGCTGGGATTTCCTAACACCCGAGGGAAGTTTGGGGGAGGAATTCGCCATCACTCGCCTATGACACCCAGGACTGCGTCACTATATGCACGTCAGAGGGGTAGGGGTGGGGGTGGGATAGAGTAATTTAAAAAAAAACGCTTGTAACGTGAATCCCTACAAGATCAGCGAGACCCCCGTGTCTATTTCTTTCTCCTTGTAGACATTAAACGCATCGATATGAAGGTCATATAGTCAGCGACACCCCTAACCTATTAGTCTTACATGAAAACTTGGTAGTATGTCTCCACTAATATATATATATATATTTTTTTTTTTAACACAGAAAATTCCAGAATGCGTTTTATAATTGTCGGTGTGCAAAACGTATAAAATGTAATGTAGGCTGCCTGCAAGAAACAAAGTCAATATGAAATGCAGCCCTCCTGTTAATGAAACGCTCGAAATGGACCAATCTTCATGCAGGAGCACAGCTTGC
Organism: Vanacampus margaritifer; assembly: GCF_051991255.1. Lineage (NCBI taxonomy): Eukaryota > Metazoa > Chordata > Actinopteri > Syngnathiformes > Syngnathidae > Vanacampus > Vanacampus margaritifer. The sequence goes on along the minus strand of NC_135441.1, from coordinate 20,224,192 downwards.
CCAATGCAGATGGCATTGCTGGAAGGTTGGATCGTGGGTAAAAAAAATAAATAAATACTATGCTTTGGGATTTTGTATATTGGAGAATTTGAATAACTCCCCTGTGGAGCGTGTGGCAATGCATTCAAGCACTGTGAGTGTATGAAATCATCGCGTATATTCAGTAATCAAAAGGATTTATTTACACAAACCAACTCACACAACTAGACCATAAACAGTGATTATTTCGTTATGTGCCTCTTTTCACATCACGACCTGTTCACGTTTTTGTCACGCCTTTGTTATAATGAAAAACAAAATGAATTTGTCATTAGCGCGTAGAGTACATCGTGATGTTGCCCTGTTTCAAGCCATTTTGCTCGCCGTAGCAGGTGACATCGAGCCGGGGGGTGATCAATATAGTGGAGGAGGCTGGCGATGGGGGTGGAGGCGCGTGCAGGGGGGTGGGATGGGAGGGGACGGGAAGGAAGGGGTACGTGACGGTCTCAGCCGCACTGTTGGTGGAGATCATCGTGAGGAAGGCCCACCGTAGTGATCATTGCAAGATATCTCTGCTCTTAAAAACGCGATAGTTTCACTCGCCCGACCACGAAGCGGACAAGTCGAGGCTATTTGTAAATAGGTAAGGACACCTTTTGTAATCGTTAATTGGCTTATAATAGTAATTTCTCGGCGTGTTTAGCGGCCACCGCAATTTGAAGACGCCGTGGAATCGGCGTTAACATAGTGAATACTTTACGTTTCAAATGTTAATGCTGTATGTTGCTATTATAAATGCCCTCAACCGCTCACTATACGACTGCACGTCATCAAATAATTCATCTACAGCATACGCGATGGCGTCCGATTTTAATTTAAATAGCATATTCCATTTGTGCGTAAATTGGTGCAACCTATGGGGTAACCCTGCATGTATGTTTAACACCGTGATGCGTGTAGAAATGGAAGTGTTCCCATCCCCCAGTAATAAATGCCACCTCCATGAATATGGTGTGCAGTCCCCATAAAAAAAAAAAAGGCCTGGGTTTGTTCCCAGGCAGGCATCTCCCCACTACTGAGCGTAGCATTACAAGTGAGCAATAATTAATGACCCCCTCCACAATTAACCATTTCATTGAAATCGTTTCGCTTTTCAATATTTAATGCATGGGGGAGGATGTTGAAAAGAGCCGTGAATGCATGAGTGAACACAGTGGTTATATTCCTACACGCCTGTTGGCCGGACTGCAGCTATCACGATCCACCACAGGGGGCGTTGCAGCTCCCATTTCCCCCAACCCCCTATGGACCCACGGCATATTATCAATTAACCTGTTATCATGATGATAGTTAACTCTTTCAGTGGCTGGTTAGTATGAGACCCTTAACATGGCTATGCACGGTGAATGACTACACATGTTTCTTTGCCCACAGTTGCTTCGCCAAGATGGATGTGTTCATGAAGGGTTTGTCCAAAGCCAAGGAGGGTGTGGCTGTGGCTGCAGAGAAGACCAAGGAAGGAGTTGCCGTGGCGGCTGAGAAGACTAAAGAAGGAGTTATGTTCGTAGGTAAGACGAAATCTGGAATTGACATCCACTGTACAGTAAGGAAATTGATATTCCTATGTGCTGTGTGACTAAGAACTATTGGTCACACTATATCGGAATATTTTAATAAATTTTAAAACACATTATGTTAACGTAAAAGATGGATGCACCGGGTAAAAAAAAAGTTTTGGCCGCAGCATTAAATCTATTACTCATTCCGCAAGACAAATGATCAATGCGAGTGTTTAACGTATGCAGATCGATGCACTGTGCCATTAATTATAGAGGCCGTTTCAACAACCAGCTACTAAATAGCATCAATACCAGTAGTTGTAAGATATAGTGCACTGTGGTGAGGAGCCATCGTAGCTGATGCGATGCTCTGAATATCCTTATGGCCTTTCGCCTCACTTGACGGCGCTACAAGCAGGAGATGGGGTGGGGGTGGAGAAGCACGTGCCACATGTCTGAGCACTTGATGGCAGCCAAAGCCAATGGGCGGGGGAAATGAACGTACAGTATACGGTTTACAGAATTGTTGCATCATGTCAAAAAAGTAACGTAAATGCAATTAAACAGATGCAGTGAAAAACGAGCAAACTGAAATTATGCTAATTTGAGAGATGTGCATCAGATAAAGACTACCCAAAACATACATTTCCATGTACATTTTTCTGTGTATTTGTCGACTTGGCTTTATTGTACTGGGCAGCCAGCAAAGAGAGATCGGTATATCCGGCGCAGACTGCCATTTTCATTTCAAAGTCCTAGACAAAGCCAAATAGATTTGTAGTTCATCCTTTCTCTACATTTTCTGTGACTTTAGAAACCCATTTCCCCTCCTTAAATATTGGTCTAGTCTTGAATTGCACAGCTTCAGGTACAGTATATCCATGCATCTTCCTTTGCGGGAAGGCCCAAAATGGAAACCCCTGGTGGTTGCCATCACTGATACGATCACACTCCCTACAGGTGCACCCAGGCATGATTGTGGAGACAAAAGTAGAAGTTGTCAGATGTATCCGCAATGAGATCTTATCTGAAATCCTATTACTGGTGTGCCTGTCACTCATCATGAGCCGCAAACATGTCACGCGGCAGTCAAACTGCTTGCTGGCTCCTTTTCACATCCTCCAGAGTCATCTCTGCTTGTTGCTGTACACAAAATGGAACACAGCACCCTAGTGTGTCTGTGCTTCTGCATCCTGTTGTTGTTGACGCTGTACTTCAGTCATTCTCAACCAATCTTCGTTTGTCTAAGACAATGATGTGTAGTTACAGCCAGAATAATTAAATGCTGGTTTATTAGATGGCAGAAGCCAAGGTACATGATAGTAAACCTACGTATCCACCTGTCTCCCTGCATGTTACATATGAAACATTAATTATACATGTGCACAATCAGATCAAATGACTTTGTAAGCAATGTTTATTATCGCCATTGATCAGTATCCATAGACACTGTTAGTGACGTTATCAATTTGCCCTATCACCTTGCAGTTGTGTAAAACTGCATTGACTCATATAGAGTAAGAGTGTTTACAATGTTTCGGACACTAGTGAGGACAAGCGCTGCAGATAATGGATGGCTGGATGGGATATATACAGTATCTTACAAAAGTAAGCACACCCCTCAGATTTCTGCAGATATATACTTTCATGGGACAACACTGACTAAATTACACTTTGACACAATGAAAAGTAGTCTGTGTACAGCTTATATAATAAACGTATTGCTCCCTCAAAATACTGCCATTAATAGCAAATATCCTGGCAACAAAAGTGAGTCCACCCCTAAGTGAAAATGTGAGGCGTGTACTTGAGTGAAATACTGGACAGACAGATAGATAATGATACGATAATTCTTGCTTATCAAAAGAAGCTAAAGATTATGTATACAGACCTGATAACTGTGGAGCTGTTATTTATTTGGGGTATGTATTTCGGGTAAACCGCAAAACACATCAGAGTTTGCCTTCTTTAGCAATAGCCATCAATTATGGGAGTGTAGTAGTAATTCTTCCTGCGCACTCCACTCGTGTGTTTTCACATGGATGCATTTCCTCGATTTAGGTTTGCTCCGAGGCTGCCGTTTGTAGAAAGCTTCATCATTTGACTTCCCCTCCGCTGGCTTTCAATGGTCCTCAGGGACCAATAATGCATGTGGATGCTACCCAGTTACTTCCAGAGCCCCGTGAGATCAGATTCAGGACCACTGGGCATATACTGGAGTAGATTGGTCAAATAGCTCAGTGAAGTAAAGTGCAGATGGATGAGAGCTGCCAAAAGGTTAAACAATTGAACAATGATGTGGTTGTATTTCAAACCAGCAGTAAAGTTGATTAAGTCTCTTAAATAAATTGCTCCCTGGTGCCTTCATATCTGTGGCCAGTTTGGAGATGTGAGCTATGTGGGAGTCTTTAAATATCTGTGAAACTAATCATTACATGGCCCAGTACTTTCACAGACAGCTCGTAATTACAAGAGTAGAACAACCCGAAACTGCTGCTACTAGTTGTTACAAGGTTTTAATGGCCTACCATGTCAGGTTAGGATCTGCCCATTGTTTTTAATACCAGGTGGCCGTTCCATGCACCACGCTTATCTCATGTTTAAAAATCGACTCCGATCATAACATAAGCAGACAGGATGTGATGAAACTGCATTGTGATAAGCGCTTTATAAAATTAGAAAAAAACGTACAATCTCTTTTCCCCCTCTTTCTCTGCGTGACATGCGCACACTCATGGCGCTCAACAAGGCTCTCTAAAACGACCAGCTCTTAGAAAGGAAGACTCATTTTGGGGTTCTAAGCATAGCATGCTAGCTAACTGCATGTCGTAATTGCACTGGATAGCCACTAATCCCAACAAAGGCACTAAAGTTCTTATATAGTGAGGATGGGGCGATGTCAGGATGTCAGACGCCAAAGTACATCAGGTGCCGTTTTAGCCATAGCCCAAAAAAATGTATAGTAAAACAAAATTCTGAATCACTTCTTGAATCTTGGTCTTGATTTAAATCACATTTTGGATGCTAAATAATATTTTAGTGCACCATATCTTTGGCATATTTTCTGCTCGTCTGGAGTATCTTTTTCCATTTTTGGTATAACACAGGCAGTGATCCTTATGTTTCTGGAAAACAAACAATCAACTTCTAATAAAATCTAGTGATAACATTTTTATACAGTGTCCCACCCGGTTCTTACTAGACTATCATCACAGATTATCATTATACATTAGGAAATGAAAGTCTGCCGGGACTGACTGTTTGGTTTCAGGCGGGCTGATGCAATTTTGGACTAAGGACCAGACAATATATCACATTTACACTCCAGCTCAAGATCCTTTAGGGCTTTGAATAAATGTGTTATTCTGGTCATGGCGGAGACACAAGCTTGTCATTTTGAGGTGGTCTGATATAAGTGACGCAGACCTTTCACTCATCTTTGAAGAGATTTTTGTAGAGTGGTCAGGAGGTTCTCTGCCACTTTTGAAATGGGATTGAAGATCTATACTTTTCCGCAGAGCTCATCAGAGCTGAGATTGAGATAGGAATATTTAAATTTTTTATTGGAATCAATAAATCAACAAAATGCTGAGCTCTGAGTGTCTTTACCATCATCGGAGGCTCAGCAACTTTTTCAAAGAGAATGACCATTAATCATTCTCTCATCTTCTCATCATATGGATCATTTCTAAAATAACCTGAAGATACCTAGCAAGGTCCACAAAACAAAGGCAATTTTACTGTCAGATTAAATGCTAGTATTAGATTATGTTAACAGTTTATTGTGTCTAAATGATTTCTATTTCACTTTTTTGTTAACTAGGCAACAAGGCCAAAGACAGTGTCGGCACAGGTGAGTTTTTATTTGGATTATTATTCCAGTTGCCATAATTCGATTCAATCTTGCAACACTCTGCTCTAAACCATGATTGTTGTGACGTGTGCAATGGGAATCATCATCCTGTGCATACATTTGAACTTTCAAGCGGATTCTATTTTTGAATACTTATTATCTGTGTGCATAGTGGCTGAGAAGACCACTGGAGCGATGGAGAACATTGCTGCCGCTACTGGCCTTCTGAAGAAGGACGAATTCCCATCTGACATGAACGTATGTACATGATGCAACAGTTATCCCCCCCCCCCCCCAAGACATTATATGATGATGTATTTTATTTATTTTTTCTATGTGAATAATTGTAACTATTGACTTAGTATTTAAAAATCAGGATCTTTCAGTTTAACACTGATGTCAGGCAAATCCGTCAAATCCAAAAGCATTTTTGACATTGAAATATGAATCGCAATTGACTTGATCAAGGCTTTTGAACCTGTATTTTGTTCCTTAAATCAAACACTAAACATCACATACTATAATAAAATAATAAAAATATTACTTTTTTATTATTATTTTTTTTAAGATGTCTGAGTAAGTAAGCACCCACAGTTACTTTATGATCTATTTCTCTATTCTCACTATACAACCTAGTTCAATTGAATGTTTGTCTTTTTATTCTAGATTGTTGTAACCCTCATTGTGACCCACGTCTGGAATCAATTCATGTTCACAATCATGCCGTTCACCCGAAATGACCTCCCCATGCATGAGCGCTGTCACATGTTGACATATTGTCGAGCTCTGGCTGGCTGCGAGTGAAACCGAGCTCTTCGACCTTTTCTAAGCCTTCATCCTCGCAGTTGGAGCCTCTGCACTGCCTCGCTAAGATGTAGTAAACCTTACTGGCTTGTTTACAGTTCTGGGGGGAGCAACACCTCTGCTCGTTTTTACATCCTGGCAAAAGGCTGCTTACAAACAATGTTTCGATTTGTCAATTAGAGCTCATCAAAACCAGCCTGTGTGCCAACTTAAAGTGATGTTCAAAAAAAGAGTCGTTTTATGTTAGCTTTCACTCAGGGAGTCTGTGCAGTGGCTTCCCTTGCAGCAAGATTGAGCACATAGGATTATGGCCTGTTCTCCGACCTAATTGATTTGATTAGCCGGGGTTTAAAAATAAGAGTTGTGACCCACTAGCTTTGTATTCAGGTCTCATTGTCACACAGCCAGTGATGAGCAAACTCCTGAGAAAGGAAATAGTTGATGCTTTGTGAATAAACTATTGTGTCAACGTACGGTACTCTAACTACTACTACTAATAATAATAATAATAATCAGATTTTATTTGTAATGTATTTCACATTTCATGGAAATCTCAAAGTGAGTATTCCACCTCTATTACCGGTTCTAGTTTAACACATCAGATTACCTTTGATTTTCTGGCACTGAATCCTAGGAAGACAGCTAGTTGTGCAAAACAGTCACTTTACAGGAGACCCGAAAAATGAAACGTTTCATCATCAGAGAGCAATGAAGGCATTTTTAATAGTTTAGATTGGTCAATAATTTGAAAAATGACACCCACACGTGTCGACTGACCAATAGTATAGATTTTTGGGAGAAGAAAAATATCAAATTTACCAAATTGTGACTTAAGAGGTTTCAGACCAATGCCAGCAATATGTAAATTTCATATGCTAATTTTTGCCCATTTTTCTCTCTGTTGTAAAGTAGCAAATAATAAACAAAATTAAATTTAAAAATACTAAAGGATCACATATTGTAAACCAGCTACATGCTTTGCCTGTATTTAATATCTTTATTGTTGAAAGCGTTATGGGACACATACAAAAATATGTTATTTTAGTCACTATGTACATTTTTAAATTAATCAGCTGATGCATCATGGTAATTTTATTCCGCCAAATATCTGCAATGCATCGACCTATGAAAATCCATATTTGTCAGACCCTTTTTTATAGCAATGCAGAGCTAATCTGCATCTTTCGAATAACATAATTTGCCTCTCATAGGTGGCGTATTCTTTCTTTTGGTATTTTTGTTGACGTGTGCAAGTAGAAAGTAGCATTTATGCAGTTGTGGGAGTGAACAGGTCTATATTGTAGTTTGGGTATGTCTGTTCAGTCCTCCATATTTTCAGCCTTCATATTTGTTTTCTCTCTGTGCCATGCAGCCTGAGGAGTACGGACAGGAGGCCACGGAGGGCCAGTCAGAGGGAATGCTGGAGCCAGAAGGAGAGACATATGATGACTCCCAGCAGGTGATCAGCTTGCACCAAAAAAATTCACACGTCTCATGCATCACACTGTGGAGTCCTATGTATTTTTTTTTTTTATGTTTGCAGGCTTTTTGAAACACTAAAACATTTTGCTTTAACAATCAGTGAGTCACTTCCCGTAGATGAGAGGCCCGTCAGTATTCATCGACTCCATATGCGCATTAGTGTATCTTTGCAGTGTTCATACTTTCGCTCTTATCATCCACAGGCTAGCCTGTTGATAATACTGCCCATTTAGGGGCGGAGCCAGAACATTTTCAGTGGGTTGGCCTAAAGATGATATGTGCATATGCACACGTACATGTTCATACATGCTTGGCTGTACAGCGCCCAAGGCAGAGAAGTCATTGTTTATCATACAATCTGCAATGAAGGTTTTATGAAACAAAATGCACACATAAACAAAAACTTGCTCTAAGTAAAAAGCAACATTTTGCTGACCTTAAATGAGTAGTTAATGCCAATTTCTTTACTACTCCATAGAGTACTTCTATCTCATGCACTGATTAGCTAGCTAACAGCCAAACAAAGTAATCAATTGTCACAAACTGCAGACGCCGTTTAGCATATTGCCAATATCATATCCAAGAAGCACAATGACGCAACATCTAAATTCTTTACTATTCTAAATGTTGCTTTTTCCTTACATGTGTTCTTGCTTGTATTATAAGTAAGTTGGAGAAGATTGGTATACATGTTTAATAATGCCAACTACAAGGATCCAATATTTCGCTGTTATGAAAATGCCACCACCACCATTGGCCACCACGTAGATTCGCCCCTGTAACAATATATTTGTGCATAATTTTGAGTCACGCCGTCTTGTAGATTACAATCATACTGAGAGGTGTTTATGTTTGTTTAGCGGGATCAAATATTTTAAACACCCCCGAGTATGACTCACTAAATCGCTGCAAGCTACACTCACAGCCTTGTGAAATTATCTCTGTCACTACAAATTATTATCTCTTAAAAGTCCAAATGTTTTGCTGTGGCTCATTTGCTTGCACAATAAATAAACCTGCGGGGTTGGGTGGGACAGCACAGAGCAAGTGTGACACAAATGGTTTATTTTTGGAAATTGCCAGCCCAGGGAGCGAGTCACTATCCTGAATATATTGATATAAAATCCGTTTACATTAATTTCACACATTTTTGCAGTGTTTTACTTGAATTGGAAAAGGAAAGAAATGTTTTCTATTTAACATTGCAGAAGATTAAAATGTTAAAAATGACTTTCATTTTATCCCTTGATTTTGTCATTTTCCTTTCCTTCTCCTTTGCATTTTAGATTAAAATATTAATCTTTATCTCATTAAATCTAAATTTGTCATGTTTCCATTTCCCTGTCATTTCTTCCACGTGACTGCATCAGTCAGCCAAATGAACAAAACTGCATTTTTCCATAATTCACATTCCTGCCAGGCAGTGGGCTCATCCCATCCATGTTCTCTTCTTCCTCCTCCTGCATGTCCTTCCCCTCCCCCATCCCTCTACACTCAGCAGTGCACACGCTCATGGTCTGAATGGGTGTGGTGATGACGTCCACAGCCATAGTGCATTGTGGGTAACGTCAGGGTCTCCCTGCATTGCTGTAGAGAGTCTGGAGTGGGGACAATTTGCATTAATCCTCTCTCTGGCTGGATTGATGGGGAAAAAAAAACTTCTGTTCATTTTAATGTAGACATCAAATGACCCAGGAGTATTACACAGCCTGTGAATTTAAGGTCGTCATAATGTGAGGAGGCGTGAGCAGATAGAAGGATGTTGGGGATGAGCTCACGACTCGTCCTTGAAGCTCTTGTACAGCCTGGTGCTGCCCTCTATAGGCTGTACAGAGACATTGAATTAAATATTCGTGTACTGACGTCATCTTTCAGATTTGTGCATGCTGGGCCACAAAACTGAAACCTTTGAGTGATATTGAATTATTTGTTTTTAGAGCTTATGCCGTCATATGGGTGGCTTATTTAGCTACATAAAAGGCCAAAAACGGTTTTCTATTATGAACAACTGAAAACACAGTATTGAAATTCACATAATTTTGCATGTGAGCATGCTAAACGCCAAAAGGCTGACATGGATTACATAATACAGTAATCTGATGCAAGAGTCCTGTAATTTTTATTACAATAATGTATTCATTTTTATTTCGTATATATTTTTAAAAAATATATTTGATTAAAATAATCCACCCATCCATCCATACTGAAATAAAAAAATATTCAAATTTCTTATTAAAATTAATACACATTTAAATTCTAAATTCTTAAGCCGCCGTTAACTAACCGGCCATTAAATATGCGTTGTTCAAAACACGGTTAGTCACGCTGTTTGTTAACGACACCGTCAAAGTTAACCGTGCCGTTTACGTCCCTGGTTAGCACCGACCGATATATCCCACAATTCCTCTTTTTGTTTACCCTTGAGTTTAGAACAAAATAAGTTCTACGCTACGTTTGTGGTAGTATGACATCACAGCAATCTGATTGGACATAGAACTTTAATATGACGTTATGACGTCCTTGCTATTCTCAATGCTCTAAACATAAGTCTATGATTTGTTCTATAATTCGTAATTATTGTGTCTGACAACGAAAACTTTGTAATGGCGGAATTACTGGTAAAGTTCTTGTCTTGGATGTACAGTTTGGCAATTGTACCCCATATACAACAGCTCATCACATGACATGTTTGTTCACCCCACAGGAGAGCCAAGACTACGAGCCAGAAGCATAAAAGCATCAGTGCGAGCCACCATTCAACCAGCAGCACAATAATATTTATAATAATAAAAAGGACAAATACTATTCCAATTATTCTCCTGTTTAAAAAAAAAAACAAGAATTTCCCCTGAAAAACGTTCTTCCTTCAAGACAAATCTTTTATGATTATATATTGTAAATGTTATTAATGTAATGTGTTGGGTGTCGGTATTTATTGAGCTGTAGGATCGTCCTTCACTGTCTCATTTCCTTGATTCCCTCCCAATGAAATGAGACCAGAAGCAGGGCTTGTGAATGTGTACTTTGTGTGTATATGTATTTAGAAATTGTGTAATAGATGTTCATCAACTTCCAATGAGACATTGGGAGCAGAAAAAAGTCGTCCAAGTTGCAAGCAGATATTAATACAATGATATCCTCTTTTAAGTGTCGACAATGCCTGTTTGTGGGGTTCTTTTGTTTTTGTTTTTCTTGCAATTCCTTTTGGAACTTTTTTGAATGTTTTTAAAGTAAGAGTTTTTGGGTTTATTTTTTATTTTGTATCTTTCTAGTTGCTCGTGAAATCATTCCAGTAAAAACTATCTGTTGGACATGGACAGTATACATGTTTGTGTGTGGGCGTGTTTGTGTGTACTGACGATTTTAACAACTTAAAGTCAATATATTATGTCTTGAAATCATAATGGTTGTCATATCAAAAATGTGCTTTAAATTGCAGGACTTGTCAATAAAAAGGTTTATGTGTTAAGCCAAACATGCAAATCCTCTGTAAATAAAAAAAAAAAAAGTGAAAAAACAATTTGCTTTGATTTATTTTGATTTCTCATGTAACCAATTCGCTTAGTGAACTAGGGCCTGTCAAATGGGTCAGGATGTTCAGAATTTGCTGCGATGGCTCTTGGCACAACTACCAGGATGCCAGTCTGACCGGGCCTCTTTGAGGTGGTTTTGTCCGGCTTAATCCGACTGGAACGTGCAGCCTCACCAGTGTCTGGCTCGAACCGAGGGTATTAAACGGCTGCTCGGGCTGCATTCTGCTCAGACCCATGCCGTGGTCCCCGCAGGGATCAAAAGAGTGGTGCCATGGCCTCGTTGAAGAAGTCCTTTGAGGGCCTAAAAGGCAGCAGCCACTCCGCAGTCAAAGATGTCACGGAAACCGCAGGTAAATACGCTCATACAATGACGACACTTGTATTTTTTTTTAAATAAATACATTTCACAGAGCAACGTTGTGTTCTCAGTGCAGGCAGCTCAGGAAGCTGTGCAGCAGGTGGCAGACTCATCCAAAGAAACAGCCAATGCAGGTACCAGGCACACTGCAACAGTCTGACTGTACACACGTCCGCTCAGAATATGTGGATAGCATTTTGAAAAATGACCACATTTGGGGAATATAGTGGAAATCTAATTTATTTCAGTGGTTCAATTTAAAAAGTAGATCTCATAGTACAGTATGTAGATTAGCGATGCGCAGAGTGAAATACGTTAAAGTTTTTATTTGATTATTACAGTTTACAGCAAACAAAACCCCCAAATCTCAAGAAATTTGAATAATATTAAAAGTATTTTTTTTTTTACAGATTTTTAATGTAGAAATGAGGTAGGAATTGGCCTTCTGAAAATTATTTTTTATCTGTCTCTACAATATATTGAATTTATGCATTAAACTCTTTACAGTTGGTAATGTAATAAAAGGTTTGTTAGGTTGGTTACTTTGGTGACATTATTTTGTTAGATGAGAGGAACAACATATCAGAAACAGGCAGCCCTTAGAATGAAAAAGTGAAGTTCTAGCAATATACTATGTGTAGCTTTACGTGAATAAAGTAAACATTTTATGAATTGCAGTTTTGTTAATAACAAAATGTAAACATTATGTAACTCAGTATGATGCAATTTAGGCCAGCGTATATAGGAATATTTGTTGGCCTTTATTTTATATGTGAAGTAGAGAAAAAATGCATTAAAGGGAAAGTTGGGCCGAAAAACTTTATTTTAAAATACCTCCCACTCCCAGTCTAAACATGTCATTCTGATTTATATTGCATGTATTGAATATGAATGAGGAATAAAAATCCACCCATTTTAGTCCATCTCAAATGATTGGCCATTTTGCCACTTACTGTCAACTAAAAAAAGACATCACAGTGCCTTATAAGGGCTTAGGTAACAAATCGACCAATCCCAGCTCACCTGTTCGTAAACTCGGCATTGTGATGTCATTTTCAGTTGACAGCAAGTGGCAAAATGGCTGCCCCCTAAAATGGATTAAAACGGGTGGATTTTTCTGCTTAATTCATATTACACAAACGCAATATTAATCCGAATACTGTGTTTAGGCTAGTGGTGGCCCAAAGAACATATTGTAAAGGACATTTTTTACTCCCCATTTAAGACCTGGAAAGGACAGAGGCAACCACGGGAAATGTTTATTACTAACTTAATTAAACTTAAGTGTGGAAAATAATTTAACTAGCAAGTGCTGGTAACATATTGATCTTATCTGAAATGTGTCCTGGATGCAGTTGCTCAAGAGGCCAGCAAACAGAGCCAAGCAGCCATAGGCAAAGCTGCCGACAAAGCCACAGAGGCCATCAAGGAGTTAGGACAGAAATGAGAGACCAAATGATTCCTTCTTTCATCTTGCTATACCTGAAGCCAGCTCATCATCATCATCATCATCATCATCCTGGACAGGTTTTAGACAAGTAACGACAATAAAATGGGATCAACAACACTTAACTAACATTCCAAAAAAAACTTATTTTTTTCCCTTCCTAACTTGATTCTACCTGTTTTCTAACCATATTTTTTTGTATGTGTAACTATTTTGAGAAATAAAAACAAAAGTATTTTTCTTTTCTGTATGTATATACAGATAACACTGTGGCTAGTTGTCATTGATAAATCATTATAAAGCAACAAATGCTGATAAGACGGCCTTTGGCAGGCTCATGAGAGTGTGTTGGCTTACCTTGGCCCTCGGCAGCACACCTCATTCCATCACACTATGCGGTTGCTAGGCAACAGGACTCCGCGGGGGCCAGGGATTGGTGGAAACCTTTGAATTAGTGGTAAGAATACGTTAGCCAGCACACCGTGTTCAAGCTGAGCTGCAACTTACTATTCTTATTCATCAGGAAATTGAAGACCTGCAAAGTAGGGAAACGTAAATATGTAACCTGTACGCGCAAGAGCAGATTTAGCGAGGATTTTAAAGTCTTAAGAGCGCATGGATGGTGTATAAAAGACATAGTGGTGTGCAAGCGTTTATGTGTGGGTGGCTTCCTTCAGCCTCCTTCAGGCTCTAACCTCCTTTTCTGTTCAACACAGCAATTTCAACAATATATAACTAGAACCTGCTTTGAATTCATCTTGTAACAAGTGTGTCAAAAAGCAATATTAAATTTGCAGAGAAAATTTATTTGTCATCTTGTTTTAAATGTGCTGTTTGCAGAAACACACATAGTCCAATGTTAATGTGACACATCCATCTTGTGCATTATTCACCTTCCCTTCAGAAGCCGATCAAATCCCCAGATAACTGTTGCACATCCCATTGTTGAACCCCAGCAAACCCTGAATGAGACGTTAATTATTATGAATTGATGAGTCGATGAGAGCCTAACATAGATTTACCCGCCCCCCCCCCCCCTTACATTACCACTCACCACAAACCCGAGTGTGGTTTCCAGGGAAACTGGAAATGTGAAGCTTTTCAACAGGCAACGGCAGCCACAGCTTCAAGAGCGACGATTGCCTCAGACAGATTCTTCTACAGACAAACCTGTAGCCACAGCGGTCGCGACCAGTCAAGAGCAACAAGATCGAACACCGTCAATAGAAAGTGTCCATCAACATGAAGTTTGGACCATGTTTGACCTGAATGTGACAGATTGTATGGCAGGGGCTTCTTTAGTCTGAATCGACTGCTCAGGTACGTCTCCTGCTCTTTGTTTTATCATATTGCGTTTGTTTTTTTGCTATTCTAATTTCAGCCACGTTGCTCTTGATTGAATATATTGATGATATACATTTAGCAATTTGTTTAATGTTGAAATTTAAGCATATCAAGTGAGAGAGACTAGACAGAGGTATGTTGTGCAAAATATAAATGTGCATCTCAGTTTATAATATCAAATTTGATGATTTTTGCAAATTTAACATCACAAAGAAAACAATAGAAAGCAGATATTTGTCTGATTACATAATGTGCTGGTTAGTAAAATATATGTGTATACAGAATATCGATCAGCACTGTGTTTTTTTTCCCTGCAGGAACATCGTGAAAAAATGGGAAGTCTTAAAGATGAGACGAGAGGATTCGGAAAAGAGAATAGCGAGCGTTCGGATGGAGACCCCACGCTTGAAGGACCTCTCATGAGCACCAATCAAGAATCAACAGGTCGAGGGGGTGGTCAGACAGAACTGCTCCACAGTGTCAGCACTGGCGATGATGACGACGAGAGTTTTGTGGAGAAAATAGAGGAAGCACAATCAGCGAATGTTTGCGATAATAGTCTGCAGTCGGATTTTACAAGCGTGAAAGACGGTGAGCAGACTGAAGCTGTCAATTCGAAACAACAATCTGCGAGTGACAGGACAACAACCAACTGTGGAGACGATCCCGTTCAAATCCTTGGCGACATGGCCGAAAACATCTTGTTTTCTTTGCCATCTACCGCAGACCCCTCTGACCCAAATTCCCCTGCACCTTTTGGGCAGCACCATATGCGCACGCAGGTCAGCCTGGAGGTGGTCCAGTGTCACTCAGCTGCCACAAGCCCCATGACCCCCGCTGAGGGTGGTCATTCATTCATTTTCCCAAGCTCCTTACGGAGATCTGGAGCAGATGCCGGAATGCAGGTGGGTCAGCAAGTGGAGTTTTGCTCCGTGGCCACGTCTCCCATGACTCCAAAGACACCCTCCACCACAGCTTTCCCGGCACTCGCTGGGAGTGGGACGCAAACGATTACTCCCACGACAAAAAGTCCAGCAGAAGCCGAGTCTGACACAATCATTAACTCTTCTACAGAAAGCGCCGCCTGTTCTTTAGAGCCACACGTGGAAGATAGCAATCGCCAGTCTAAGCAACAACGGATGGGGAGTATGGACCAAGACATTACCATCTTAGTGACCCACTATGATCTCGATGAGATAGAAGAGAGAGAACGTGAGGAGTCATCTTGTAATCCCCTAGAGATGATCAAGATAGAAAATGACAAGGATTTTAAGAGGGAGGAAAATGCCTTAACAGCTGCTGATTCTGATCAGGGATCAAACGCAAATCCTACTCAAAGCCAAACGCAAACAAGCGATACGTCAGTTTGCGCAAACCAAACGCCCCTAAAACCAGATATCAAACAAGTTACACACGAGGGGGAAAAAGTGTCAAAGCCGCCTGTCCCGGAATCTCCAGCTCCCGACGGCTGCCATAACATCCGCACGCAGGTGAGTCTGGAGGTGGCGCAGTGTCACTCCGCAGCCACCAGTCCTATGACCCCTCCTGAGGGCGACCGGGCCTTCAACTTTCCAAGTCATTGCGAAAGAAGCGTGGCCCGGACGACAGACGCAGAGATACAAGTGGGTCCGCAAGTGGAGTACCGCTCGGTTGCTACGGCACCCATGACGCCGAGAACGCCCACCGTTACGACTTTTCCTGAGATCGGACAAGAAGAAGCCGGCACGGTGAAAAACAACGACGAGGAGGAAGAGGATGAGAAGGCAGAAGAGGAAAAGGAAGAAGTGACTGAGGAAAATGTGGCAGAAGATGAAGAGGAAAACAACTGCAAGGAGAAGAGTGAGGAGGTGGTGCAGGAGGTGAGCTGGGACGATAAGGGTATGACGTGGGAGGTGTACGGGGCGGTGGTGGAAGTGGCCGTGTTGGGTTCTGCCATTCAGAAGCACCTGGAGAAACAGGTGAAGAAGCAGAAGAAGCAGCCCTCGTTACCTCCCCCTCCGCCCCTCAACCCATCGGCCACACCGCTGGCCTACGAGGCAGCCCAGGGAGGGTCGGGCAGGTGCCGGGCAGGGAAGAGGAGAGGGCGGGACGACAAAGTGGGCCGTAACAGGAGAAACCCATTTCGGCTCCTGATGGAGAACATGCAGCAGCCACATTGCTGCTCTCGAGCGCACACCACAGAGTGACTTAAGAGAAGGTTAATGATGATCCATCACCGCCACCCAGCGTGTTTAAGGTTTTAGTGAGCTGGCGCCGATTACAGGCGACGTTGGGGTGAAGGGTGGCAGGGGACTGCATGATGCCTCATTCCTTGGCCATGCATTCTATTGACTTTCTTTCATGTGATAAAGTGGGACCTCCAAAGTTGAACACAATCCATTTCATGATGCTATTGTTTCCAGAACAAACACTTCCAAAAATATTGGGATGTTCAGCTTTTAAATGACATTTCAGGATTAACCTAACATCCAATACAATCTTTGCAGATCAACTTAATTTGACCTTTAAACGGATACTTGACTTATTGAGCCATTTTCAGCAGTAAAATGTTAGGACTTTGTCCAGAATTAATTTGATAACATTATTTTTCATGTACAATTAATGCCTTTAAAAGCTAAAATTTTCCACTTGCTGTCAACTTAAGATGACATCGCCTGTGCTGAGGAAGTAGGTAACGACCAATCATGGCTCACCTGTTTTCTGGGTTTGGTCAGCAAACTGAGCCATGATTGGCCGTTACCTACTTCCTCAGCATAGGTGATGTCATTTTTAGTCAACAGCAAGTGAAAAAATATATTTGTTTTAAATAATAAAATTATCAAATTAATTCTGGTCAAAATATTAACTTTTTGCCGTTAAAAATGACTCAATGAGTCAAGTATTCACTTGACTGTTCAATATTTTATTTTACGTTTTTTTTTTTTACAACATGCTTTTCTCTAATAAGGAGCTGAATAGAAAATTCACAGCAGGTGTTTGATACTTAGCGCTTCAATTCAAAATTATTTAAGCACTCTTCTTCATCATGTTGTTAACTGTTTGACTTCACGAGACCAAAATGACATACAGTATAACAATTGGACAATACTCACAGTTAGAAGGCTTCAAATAGAATGTTCTCTGGAGAAATGGAGCTCAGCGAGTTATCAACTAGACTGGAAGTCACAGACAGGATCAAACACCTGTTGTGAATTTTGAGAGAAGTCATTAGCTGCAATATGTTCCAGCTTTGCCACAGTCAGGCTGAAACTGTAGCCATCATAAAACCTTCATTAAAGCTTCAGGTGATTATGTTACTATTATTGTTATCTTTATTTTGAAGTGCTATTTTAGAATTATTCTCTATGATATGATTGTAAACAGAAACTGCTAACTTACCCTGTGAAGACGCTCGACAAACACGCACTGGACAGAGAACAAGAAGACGTTAGCAGAACAGCGTCACCTAGTGGATTTTAACATTATTGCTGGAATTGTTTAATTTAGGTTTTGTCTGTCGGCAACAATCCAGAAGTCCGACTTTCAACCGACGTCAGCTAGTGTAGGTAGTGGAACACATCTTGTTCTTCACGGTTGCTTTGTTTGGTAGGTGATGTATGCTCAACTGTTGTTTGTGAAATACGTTGAACTAATGTTTTCAGCGCAGTAAAAATATGCCAGTAGTCATTAATGTTATCGGCATGCTAGCAAAGCAAACGTGTTGGGTATATTAGCATCTCCTCTAAAAAATAATAATAATAAAAAAAAGAGATAGATAGATAGCAATGTTCACAACTACCATCACGTTTGCCGTGTTCAATCGAGGAGGTTCCACTGTATTTTAATGTCAATGTTGCTATTCTCCTTCAATGCGCACACCCTATTCTGCTCTTTTTACTGTCCCTTTATATAGCAAATATTGTTGATAAAGCACTTCATACATAAACATGCAACCATGACAGCAAATTGCCCTGTCTAACCAGCTACATTGACAGGTGCTGGAACAGAGTCGTGGCCTAGAGGTCACTGAATTTTGTGTTGTTAAATGAGGGCAAGTTTTATGAGTGATGTGAACTTCAAATCTAAATGTTGCGTGGAAGAAGTTCCTAATGTCATTGCAGGCTTTTGCCTTGTGTCTCGTACTCTGCTTTTCAATTTGGCACTGGTTTTTGACTTGTTGGTTTTGTGGAAATGTGGATAAATGCATCAATCGGAGCACAATCATGATCAGAAGTTATGACTTCAGCTATGCGGGTCGTACTCACTGCCATTTTTGGCATTTTTTTCTTATTTAGCTGTATTTTAAAACTAAGCAATCTAATCTCTCTATCTTACGAACGCTCATCTTGATGTAGTTTGGTTTCAGAATTGTTGGTCTGTGATAGTGCTGTGCCGACATAGTCACATCTCCATTTAAGGTATTTGTTTATTCATTTATTGCACTTATCATACATTCATTTAGATGTGACAAATTTTTTCTATGCTTCTAGTAATGAGCTCACGCTGCATGAAGTCACAAAAAGTCAATGTAAACACCAGCAAACAAGATCTATTTACACATTTTGTCATACATACAATCTTGTGTCGTCCACTGAGGCAATGCAATACACATTTTTTTTAAATGTCAAAGGCAGGGTTGGGTAGTCTAGGTCCAGAAAGTAAAATTCCTGAAACAGTTTGGCTTTAGCCACAGGTGCTTGTACTCAACAATTGGAGACGAGCGTGTTTACCTGCCAGTTGAGTAGAAGGACATGTGGATAAAGCCAATCTGTAGAAGAGTTTTTACTTTCTCAACCTGGATCCCCCAACCCTGGTCCAAGGGTAGCATCAGTTGCATTGGGTGTTACAATTCATTTGAAAGCAAAACAATTTTCAAATTGCTGCTTTAAAACATCTGAAAATACCAAAATAAAGATTACAGTCTGCACAAAACATGTTTTGTCTTTTCCCAATGTTTTGTTAATTACATGAGTGTGACGGCAGTTTAAAATATTGTGACAAAACAAACTCAATGCCACAGTTATAGCCAGGACATGCATGGTACTTTTCTAAGTTTATAAGAAAGAGTGAGAGTGGGTTGAAAAATAAATGATTTAAATGTCATATAAAATTAATCAAGAGTTACGTGGGAGCCAGTCGAAGCCGAACTCAAGAATTTGCTTCTCTGATTCTCTCGTAACTCTCTCCAAACATTTTCCTAAATTAGAATTAGAAGTTACAGGTAGGTCTAGGTGTATTTGGAACGTGACAGGGGTTTAGGAATTTTCCCTTTTGTACAACACAGTGGATTAAAAAAAAAAACTGCAAGATAGATTGAAGTCCAAACTTCAAACTCAAGTGGAGAGCAAAAACAGATGCAGCCATTTTGGGACCCTCAGCTCACAAGTCTGAAAGGGATGCGTCACCTCTTCCTGTGTGTCAATCACTACTGTGAAAGGTAAATGCAGCTCATTTCATGTGTGTATAGGCCTATGTATAAAGTGTGTTTTATCAAGACAATAAATATGATGATGATTATTCTTATTTCAGCTAATTTACAGTAAGAGGTTTCTCAAAACGTGAGGAAAAAAGTCAATTCGCTTGTTTAAATATTTGATGAACTTAACTGGTTAAACTTATTCAAACAACATAGGTAAAAACACGTGTTGCATTATGACATTGTTAATATGGTGTCATTTTTGGTTTTTCCCTTTAGCTTTGCTGAAAAGAAATCCTCACAATAGTCAGTCCATCATTTAAATGTTTACATCGTATGCAAGAATCTCAGCAACGTAGGTCTTCAACACCATCAATGATGCAGTTTGATTGTCAATTTAGTTGTGTGATTGTAGAGCAGTCTCATCTGTGGTTGATTTCCACGATCACATCACAGGTCTGTTGTGCTGAATGAAGGATTTCTGATACCCACGCCGTGATCGTCCGAACCTTTTTTCTGGTTCCGTTGAGCCAAAGCTGCACCCAGCGGTTCGATGTACTCAGGGGGCCCCAGTTCGTCTTCTTCCGGGATTTTCTGATGATGAGGAACATCTCTAGCATTAGGCCACTATAATACTAAAATATACAACGTGAAGAGGGTTCCAATGTGGTATTTACCATAAGATATTTTGTGTCCTTCTCAGGTGTGTTCCTGTCATCACTATAGTCCAGAGAGTCAAGGCTTGGATCGGGAGGAAAAAGGGGAGAAAATATAACATAAGAATAAGGTCAGTTTATATTGTTTTTACGAAATATAGGGACAATCATCAAAACCAATCATGCCATTAAATTATTCAATCACTTCGGTTAATTCCACTTAAATCTTAATTCCTTATCATGTCAAGTACAGTATTTGCAACAATTTAATTTACCTGACTTTGTCTACATCTGAGCTCTCCCCATCCATGTCCAGCACCATGGCTGTGTCAATGTTGAGATTGAGAACTGGATTTGCCCTAATGGTGTAAAAATGATGGCATGGAGTTAGAAACAAAGCACACTTTCTACAGTTCATTGACAATGGCGTAGTTATGGATGATGGTTTTGTCTTCTAACCCCTCCATGGTGTACTTGTTGGTCCCTGGCACCACAGGGCCACTTTTGAGGTTGTCAGATGCCACCATGGTTGCAGAGTTCATGGCTTTTGCTGCCTTGAGCTTCCGCCGGTAGCTGGAGAGTGAAGAGAGTCGATGAGATAAGTTGTAGACCAACGAGTGGATGAATAGCCCTTAGTCTCGCAAAGTACTTACTTTCTACGAGTGCAAACCAGTGACGTGATGAGGACAACAAGCACAATCATGAGACCTGCCATGATGCCATACGGGAGGAATTTTAGAGGGTCAGACTCCTGAGGTATTACTGATGAATCAATCTGAGACAAAGCACAGTTTCTCCCATTAGTTAAATGTTAACTATTATATGCAGCCATCTAGTTGCCCAAAACGGAGTTACATTGTACCTGATATAACGAAGAGTTAGACCAAAATAGAGTTATTATTAAACTGTACAAAGAAGCATCAAACCTGGAACCCGCGATAGAGGGAAAAAAAATACACAGATACATCAAAAGAGATGTTTCCAGAACAAACCCAATACTTACAATGTACACGAGGCCTAACTCTTCCAATGCTTGAGCATGCTGGGGTTCCGCAATCATCAACTCCACTTTATTTGGCGTAAGAGCAGTCCCATTGGTATAGAGAAAATATGCCACCATTATTGCACCAACTGAAGCCCTGTGAGAAAGTAATGCAAAAACCTGTGCTTTATATTCCAAATAAACATTTTAGATGTTAAAGTCAACAATATGATTGATTAAAAGAACATTTGCGCCCCCTACTGGGTACAATTAGCTCTAACAGTTTTCATCATTCATTTTCCCCAGCAGCCTGTCATTTTAGAGCACAGTCAGTTATCAGATAAAGTCACAAAAGCAAAAAAAAATCACCTGGATTCTTCAGAAGTGTCCTCCTTGATGGAAATGACCTCAACCACAGCTTTGGTGGCAGATGTAAGTGTTCTGGAGATGGAGAGATGAGAGTGGTTGGTAATAGTAAAATAGTACTGAGTGTTTTGTTGCAAATGTACCCCTTTACCTCAGGTCGTATAAAAGAAATGAGTTTACTGAGAGGGATGATACCGCCCCCTTTTGGTTTGGGTAGTGAAATATGACAAACTATAAATATTGTCCACTTACCTGATGATAGCAGGCTCATTTTGTTCAACCTCGTCTCGCGTTTGTCTAAATTGAAGTTCAACTCTATAAGATGTGTCAACTGTGAAAATCTGCAACGTTGAAATGGAAGTTTAGTCATTCTGAAGTCTCATTGCAGAGGAGTTATGACCCATTCAACTCACCTCCAGTGTAGTAGTGGTGGAGAGGCCACCAGAATCGGTTGCAGATACCGTCACAAAATATTTCCCTCTCAAAGTGACATCAAGACTCTCAGTGGCTCTGGTAATAAGATGCATGTGTGAAGACCCAAACATGCTCAGAATACTGTAAAGTCATGCACAAAAACTGCTGACTTTGCACTCACTGAATAATCCCAACGTAAATATCCTTTTGCTCTGTGGTGACAGCCTCAAACACAGACCTTGTGTCACTTGTGTTTTTGTTGATGTCCTCAAATCGCACTTTACTTACTTTAAACTCAATCTGTGCGTTGATTTCTGTATCTCGGTCTGTTGCCTGGCAGCATCAAGATATTGAACAACATGATATTGCATTCAAGAAGATAATATATCCAGTACTTTATACTCACAGTGACTCCCGCGACTGATGTCCCCTTGCTTGCAGTCTCTGTTACCACAACTAAAGAAGGAAGAAATTACTTTGAACAATCTTGTTAAAGCGAGAGGGTGATTACAGTAAGAGTACAGTAAGGTATTACTGATATTAACCACAGGGTACCATCTACATTACATGCAGACTATGTGACAGAACCCATTAATCGGTGTGCTGCTCGTAATGATTGACATGACAGTGACCACCAGGAAAGTGGGGCAGATGCCAGTCAATGACTGTTTCTAAATTCAGAAGGCTAAAAAGAAACACAAAGCAGTTTTCAATTTGAAAATACATAACGACTGAGAACATGAAATCCGAGACGTAGAAATATATGTAAAAGTACATTTTAAAAAGGTTGATCACATTTAAAAAAAAAATAAAAAAAAAAAAAGCAATAGCCCACCAAAGACAGAATCTGTGAAGATGAATTGTGGGGCATTGTCATTGATGTCTTCAATGATGATCTCCATTTGTCCTGAAATGTTGCAAAAAGAAAGCCACATGGTGATGTTAATTGATGGTATTTAAACTCAATAACACGTGCTGTTAGTGTATAAGCCTATGCATACTCCACAAGAATAGAGGAATGTGTGCTTGTTCTTTACGGGGTAAAAAGTAACGGGACAACATTTCCGCTTTACTACATTAAACTATTACCCAGAGGTGAACAATTTACACATTTTGCTGGTCCGTCATTCGTCAGCCCTCTGGGCGCCCTTCCGTCATCGTCTGTCGTTTTCTGAAGCCAATCCAAACTGTAATCGACTTTGTCACCAATATTTTAGGACCAACAGACAAAGGTGGGCATTCCATCAGTACTGATGAACTGTCAACAAAACAGATTTCCATCAGCGATGGACTGAGAGGTCTATCGGTACTTGACCCGATTAGTGACGGACGTCCGGTTTTTTTAAGCTTCTCATCATTCGTCAGAAAAACGGGCGTCCGCCAGTAACAGTCTGACGGACAGTCCCCAATTACGCCCATTACAATTTCAAATTCCTAACCAACCACGCAAAAACGGCTGGACAACAACTGAGGAAGCATTTCTACCGAGATGCGTTGTAAATTAGCTGAAAAAATCCCCAAACCAGGGCTATGAGAAAAAAATTCAAATTTTGTTCTCACAGCCCTGGAAACAAAAACACATTTTTCTGTGAGTATGTATAGGCCTTAAGTGAGCAGACCTGCAATGAGACTGTAATTCTCCCCTTTCTCAGTGTACTTGTCTATCACCCGAGCCTCCATCACCGCCAAGTTACACAGTTCATAATCTACCGTGCGTTTGGGATTGACCAGCACGTCTGCTGTCGGCTCCAGGACAAACCAGTCACAAGGTGACAAAGAGCCATTGCATCTGCATTGGAGGGACTCGAACTCATAGGTCAGCGAGTGGTTACCATCTTTATCCCACGCCTCAAATGTCCCAATGACTGAAGTCTCTGTTGTGTTTTCTTTCACTTTCGCAGGCTTTGACGGGTAGAACTCAGGCCTTTCATCATTCACGTCCAACACATCAACCTCCACCGTCACCACTGCTTTTTTCTGTCCCAGATCCGTGGCTTCTACTTGGAGCGTGTATTTCCGCCGAGCACTTTCATAGTCCAGATCAATGCCGAGGTCCACTGTGATGTTTCCCATGTAGACTTGCTCTTCTGAAGTGGTGAGAATGCTAAAACTGTCAAAACTCCCCGAGATGATTCGAAGAGCTATCCGGTTGAAGTCTGTTGTTTGGTCCAAATCTTCAGCCAGGACTGTCCCCACAAATGCACCTGGTTGCAGGAAATTGTCATTAGAACCTGCAAGTATAAACACTTAAAATTTACCAGGGTATACTGACCCTTTACCCCCTCTGGGACACTGAATTTGTATGAGGTGTTCTTAAATTCTGGTGCGTTGTCATTGACATCCTTGGATACATGACAAGGAAAATATTGATGTTAAAGCGGTTTTGCAGAACAACACAGCAAAGCAACTCAACCATGGCAACCATACCTCCACATTGATGATCATACTGACAATGGCGGACAGGGGAGGCATACCCTTGTCTGTGGCAGTAACATTGAGCTCGATCTTGCCCTTCAGCTCAGCATCCAAAGCCTCGCGGTCCAGTTCAACCCCGTTCTTCAACACTCCGGTATTGGGGTCCATGATGAAGTAATTGCTGTACTTGCTTGGCAGTATTTCAAAAATGATTTGACTGTTTAACGTGCCTGGCTCATCTGCATCAGTCGCCTATTGAAAGTGATGGGAAATGGAGAAAAATATCTTCACATTGGAACGGTACATTTCATTGGAGCTTATCACTCTAACAGAAGGAGATTATTGAACTCGGGTGAGTGCTTTCACCACTCAAAAACCGTAGACTGCCCTGACCCAACATAATTGGAAGAAGTGTCCCTGGGCACATAGAGCACATGGACACAGGAGAGAAGGGTAACTACAGTTGGGGTGCGGTGTACCCCATTACAACTGTCCCCCATGACGGCACCCTATGTTTTATTGTCCAAACAAATGAAATCATCTTTTATCGCCATTCTGTAAACAGTTTGTGCACGTCTTGTAAAGATGCAAGATAGAAATGCTTTGCAAGAATTCTTTTTTTTTTTAAATCGGCGACACCCTAGAATAATGGCCCCCAACCACCAGTCCACAGCCCAGTACTGGTCCATGGACCATTTGGTACCCGGATGTTTGTTTTTTTAACTGCGGTTGTTTGCCCCAAATGTACAGTATGTCATCAGCCAGATAACCTCTTTAGCAGCCCTTCCTCCCCCATCGATGGACCTTTGCTGGTCTAATGCCCTGCGATTGGCTGGCAACCAGTTCAGGGTGTACCCCGCCTACTGCCCGAAGCCAGCTGGGATAGGCTCCAGCGCCCCCCGTGACCCTTGTGAGGAAAAAGCGGTTAAGAAAATGGATGGATGGATGGATGGTTGACCATTTTTATTTCTAAAATCACCCAGCCAGTAAGATTTCTTCACAACAGCACCATCTGCTGCAGTATTGTGAATTTGTGACTTTGCTTGATGTCTTGGGGTAATCGCAAAACTGTCCTTTTGTGCTCTATTGCATTGAACAGCAATAACAAACTGAACACTGGAGTTTGTATGAAGTTCAAAATTTGAAGAAATAGTCGACGAATAATTGTCACTTACCTCTACTTGAAATTCCAGCTGTGAACCCTCTTTAACAAACTCCTGATAATAATCTTTGTTGAAGACTGGTGGCTGGTCGTTGATATCCGTTACTATAATCTCTAATAATGCAGTGGCAGGCTTGCCATCCGAGTCTTTGGCCTGAAGAGTGGCAGAGTGCAAAGATCTGACTTCGCGATCCAACAGCGTCTTGTTTTTCACGTAAATCACACCCGTCTTTTCTTCCACGTCAAAATAAGTCCGTCTGAAACACAAATATAGACTGGTTGGTGGCCTCAGTAAAAAGGAGACGTTGTCTTCATTGAAGTAACTGAAGTGTGACCTAGACGTACATGCTTTCTGGGAGGAGCATGTAGGTGATGTTGCCTTTGTCCATTGTGTCAGGATCATCTGCCTGTAAATAGATATGTTATTTATTTATTTTTCTTACATGAAGATTTTAACTGATGATGCAGCTCAAAGGACTTACAGTGATAGTATCCACTACGGTGCCAACGTCAGAGTGCTCAGTCACTTTCAAGTTTAAGTAAGTATCCTTTGGGAATTTGGGACTGTTGTCATTGATGTCTGTTATCGTAATAGAAATTGTGGCAGTGGAAACAAAGCTGATTTCTTCTGCATCGCTAGCAATCACCTGTGGCATGACACAGTTAACACCTTATTTCAAACCAAATAAGTCAAAGAAGACACCAAAGAGGTTTCAGTGCATACATGTTTTTTTGTTTTGTTTTTGTTTAGTGAGGATAAGCAGTACAGAAAATGGATGGATGTTTTTTGTGCTGCCCCACAGAAGAAAAGTGAGTAATTTCATTTTATATCATTTTTATTCAGCGGTAGAGCTGTGCAATTAATCGAAATTGAATTACAATTTCAATTATTACACTCCACAATTACAAAATCAAGCATAATCGTAAAAAAAAGAAATAATTAATAATCATTTTTGAGTTGTTTAAATTCATACATTTGCACCATTTTTACATTTTAAAATGACTAATTTAGTCAATTTTGTTTCATCCAAAAGGAACTTGCATAATTATAGTGTTTCAAAGAATTTTGTCTTAACATTTTTTTTTTTGTTTTTTATGTTTAAACATTTTCTTGTTTTGCGCCAAAAAATAAATAATACTACTACTACTGCACAGTGCACATGCTGCACTCCAATTTCAAGTTTTACATAATTAGTTTTTCTATTTTTTTTCAATTGGTCTTAATATTTTTAAATGTGTAATCATTTTCTTGTACGAAAAATCAATAACCATTTGAATAATCGTGATTTCAATTATTACCAAAATAATCGTGATTTCAATTATTACCAAAATAATCGTGATTATTATTTTTTCCATAATCAAGCAACCCTATTAAGCGTTTTTTTTTTTTACACTTACTTTAAATGTTTAATTAAATCATTAGCTTTATGGTTAATGATTTTTTTTAAGTAGTGATTGTTCGACTAAGAAATAAATATATAATCGAATACATATTTTTTATTAGAAATTATTCCTGTGGGGAAGATTTTTTAAACTCAAAGGATCATTTTATCAATCCTCTTCCATAATAACAAGGACAGAGAAAATAGTAAAATGGTTCACCGTCAAATTTTGCATGTCCCGACATATGTTTTTTCCTGAAATACTCTAAGGCAAGACCACAGATTAAAAAGTGATGATGTGGCTCTGAGTGATGTGGCATTGCTGGAAAATCATAGCACTTACTGAGTGTCCAGTCAAATGTCCGTCATTGTGTCTTTTGTCTTACCTCCACAACCATTTGCTGTGTTACTTCATAATCTAGTTTTTGTGGCTCTTTGACCACGAGTTGAACAACACTGTCGACCATTGAAGATTTAGGCTCAACAGAAAACACGTCCTTATTAGCTCCCTTCAGGGTCAGTTGAATGTTTTTCGTCTATGAAATGACAGAATAGGATTTCATTTGACCATCAGCAGCATTCCGAGTGACAGATCCTGTAAGAAGTTGTTACCTTATCTAAGTCCTTGACCATCATGTTAATAGGCACACTTCCCAGTGAGTGCTCAGCGACTTCTACTTCAAATTGACTTGCTTTATCACAGATTGGCAGCTCTCCTTCGCCTTCACATTTGTAAAACTCTGGTTTGTTGTCATTGACGTCATTGATGTTGATTTGTATTGGAGCCGTGGTGCTGGCAGCCACCCCGTGGATGTCGAGCTGGGACTCAGTGGCCTGAGGTCACAAAGTATGAGGAGACGTAATACATTATCTATTTATTAATGATGACTAGTGGTCTTGCAGACCCCATTCTTATGTTACTAATAACTTCAAACATCATATACCTTGATAGTCATGGTAACAACATCACCAATCTGTTCTCTGTCAATTTCCGACGCCACATAAATAATGCCGTCATTGCTCGAGATTTTAAAGAGGCCATCTACAGTGGAATCTGTGAAACATGGGCGGTAGAGGGGGTGGTTGGGAAGACATCGTTTCACTCTTCTTCATTGAAAGCAAACAGTAATACTTTTTTTTAAACCTCACCTTCAATGCTATAGATAATCTTGTCGTTGATGTCTGTGTCTTGGTCTATGGCTGTCACGGTATAAACAGAATGGTCCTATCAAAGATAAAATACCTTTTCAGATTAGAGTTCAAATATGCAATACTGCAGAAAGCATGACTCGTTTCTTCAACGCATATGCAGATAAGCAGGAACTCACCACCGCAGAATTTTCATCAACACTCGCGATGTAGGGTATGCCCAAGAATTTGGGGTTGAGATCCGGGACGTCCACAACGGTAATAATGTAATAAGCAACGCTCGAGTAATAATTCATCTCGCTGTAATAACATTTGCCCCCACCATCCTGTAATGGGAAATGTCGAAAGTCCAAATTCTGTTGTAAACATTTCCCTGCTTTTATAAACAATGCAAATATTTCTAGGCTGGTAAATTTGTTATTTGTTGAAAAACAAAACATAAGGGTCAGGATTGCCCAAAAACAGATTAAAGAATTGTTCCCAATGAAACATGAAAATTGTTTGATAGGCTTTACAATTTAAAGGTAAGACAAACTTTTACATCTCAAATTAATATACATGCATGGAAGATGATGATGAATTCCGAATTTGTTATGATAATACTTTTTTTTAGTGTACGTCGATATGGCAGAACCATATTATTGAAATTAAAATGAATTCTACACATTGTCCCTTTCAGGGTTCATTGTAAACATGGTTCAAAGCCCCTGTGTAAATCCCTCACCTAATTTTGAAAAGGCAATCCGACCGATAAAATGAATACTCACAGTTGCATTAATCTTCAAACGATAATAGCTACTCAGTCCTGTGAAATTTAGTGTCCCAGTCAATGTGACATCACCAGATGTGGGACTAATACTAAACAGACTCAAGCCATTACTCGGGTTAACCTGAAAAATAATGAGTCCATTTTAATTCACTGACGTTTATGGAAAACTGTGGAATAATAATTATTATAGACACGCTGTAAATTTGAGATGATACTCACTTCAGCAATGCTATATTTAACCTGACCACCTGTTAAAATGTCGTCGTCAGTGGCCAGCACTCTAAAAAGACTTGTACCTGGTGCAGTATTCTAAGAGAGAAGATGGAGGGGAAGAAATGATCAGCCTACAATTATATACATTTTTAATGATGATTGAGGATGGTTATAATAATGTAACACAATAACAGCATCCCTACTTATATAATAGCAGATTTGTGACCATAATTCATCATGTAATCATTACATTGTATTGGTGATGTCGGGCAGATAGACACAAACACTAATACATAGAAATGCTTATTTATCTATTGTTATTGTAGTAAAAATATGATGAATTAAGATAACTAAATAAAAGATGTCTGACAAACCTCTTTCACTGAGATTTCAAAATTAGACCCTTGAAAAATGGGTCTATTGTCATTGGCTTCCAGCAAACGTACGGGTATTAATCTTTGTGCCTGAAACAGATTGCAATATGTGATACTGCTGGACTGATTTTAAATGTTTTTGTTTTTTAAATAAAATAAAAAAAAATAAGGTATTCAGATTAACTCACAAAAGCACCACCATCTGAAACTGAAATTCCAAGCTGCAATACATCAGTAGTCTAGGAAAAAAAAGAGAAAATGCAAGTTTTGGCTGAACCCAATTTAACATAATTGAAAGTGTGATTAAAAAAAGAGAAGAAAAAAAGAATTTATACCTCTCTATCAAGCGTCCTTGAAACAATCACATTTCCGGTATCACGGTCCACACTGAAGTACAAGGCATTTTCTCCGTAGAGTGAATATTTCAACGGGTCGTTATCTTTATCTGTTGCATCTATTTTGAATGCATGGGCACCTGTGGAGATGTTGTCGTTAATCGGTAGTAGCTAGTAGAGCAACAATGTGAACAAAATGTAGGAAAACCTACCTTCAGGAGCATCTTCGCACACGCTTGCGAATGCAGTGGTAATTGTAGGACTATTTTGTGCTATTAAAAATAAAACACACAAAATTCTCAATAGTGGTACATACTGTAGAGTTTTTGTCATAAATAAGTAAGTCAATAAACCAATACCCACCATTGGTTAGGCTGATGAAACACAGAAGTAGGACACCTCCAGGGATCCACTCCATGGCTACAAAAATTAAATGAAAATAATAATCCTCCTTTTTGATAGCAGATATGTTAGCCAGAGGGGGAAAAAAATACTTGATTTTTAAAGACGCTGTAAAGTAATTTCAGAGATGTGTTTTTAAATCATGACATGACTTTTAAACTACTGGTCAGATCGGTCGGTTATCAAAACTATTTGCATGGAATATGAGAATTTGTAATGCTAATGTATTGTGTCATAGTTCTTGTGATGTGTATATATAGAGGGTTATATTTATCACAGAGTCATATTTTAGTTGGTTTCTAACTCAGTGTAATAGCTCCCACATTCAAAATGCTTAGTATTCAAATAGACATTTTAAAAGAAGAGCACAATTTTAATACAAATACAAGCGTTGTGACCAACTAATCACCGAATGACATATTGTATATTTTTTTGTGATATACTATAATTATATAATATTGTATAAATAAATACATTTTTAAAAAGTCACTGGTGGTGTAATGGTACAGTCACCTGACTTTAGCAAGGCAGCATGTAAATGTGAGAGTGAATGTGATTGCCTGTTTTTATATGTCCATACATAATGACATTGAAGATGTATTTTTGACTTGGAGGATTTTTAAATGAAAGCATGTTTTGCCATTGCAATCACTTTATTAATTATTGTGTCATCAACATTAGTGCAGATTAGCGTTGTCCATGAATTGATGGTAATATGAATCTGACGGTAAACGGAAACTGTTCTGAAAAATCTCAGATTGCTTGCTACAAAAGCATTAATTGAATTTCAGGAGTAACATCATTTAAGTTAATCAAAAAAATATATAATAAGGACTTTGATGTAATATATAACCAAATACAACCTAGACTAGAGTATAAGTAAAATACAATTCATGAAAATGAGCAATGATTTAATTATCTTTATTTTAGCGGCTTATAATCATACCAAATGTATTAACAGTAAATTCTACACACCTCTAGCACTTGATCACATTTAATTTGACCAGTTTTACCAATTCTGTAATCAGACTTACCTGGCGACACACACCGAAGACTTTTCTCCCTCCAATGTTATAAGAAGACCTTTGGCTCTTGTTCCTTCTAGTGATAACCGTCTCTATAAATATAAATGATTAACACAGAAAAGAGCCAATGACGTGTCGGCATTCATCCTCCGTGGGCGCGGAGGCAATAAAAACACCAAAAAGCATCTCACTCAATGTAAAACGACACAGCTGATCAAGTTTTCCACTGTTGCTTTCTCTCACACATAATATGTGGGAAGGGAATCGTGAGAGACGGCGCCCTGTCAGCAGGATAACATGGCAAGGTTCCAAACTGGCTCTACAGTATCCAATGTAGAAGCCCCCCCCCAACAAAAGGGCTGCACTGAATGGGAGCTTGGACCCTAACAATATGTATCATCATTCAAGCATTCTGATGAATCACTTGCCAGAGAACCTCCCTAATGAGCTCTTCCCGATAAAGCCCTCCCAAAGAAAGAGCTTCACACAAACAAGTGTTACTCTGGTACACACTGGCTTCAGTCACAAGCCACCATTTTGTTTCAAAACAAAAGCACAGCATTTCACCTTTCCATGACAATGCATTGTTTCACCACTATGACCAGGTCGTGTCGTCTTTGGGATAAAACAACAAAATGTAAGGCTTTTAAATTTATTGTGCCTTATATATTTTTCGTTTTAGGGTGGGGTGGGGGTGGGGGGTAGAATGTTCAAGGGTATTTCACAAATTAGAATATCGTCTATTACATTGAGGATATGAAACTAGACAAGAATTTTGGATGATGGACATTTTTATATTCTTCCCTTAATCTTATCCAATAGACTTTGGTTTATGACTTTCAGTACTGAACACATCACTGGCACACCTTTTTAAGCAATAGAAATACAAATCAAAAAGGTGTGGTGGTTATAAAAGACTGCAGAAGCCCTTCCGATAAAGAGAAACTCAGTCTTTCCCTGTCATGCTACTGACCATACCACTGCTTTGGAAAACAACAATAAACACAAACTAGAAAGACACTTACAATGATATGAGAATAGTAATGTGCCAATAAATCCAAGTTTATGAAACTAACTTATGTGTCCAATTTAACCCTCCTGTGCTTCTCGTTTGCTTTTTTTTTTTACTACAGATTTTAAAGCTGGATTCTCTCCCTCTATGTTGTTTTCATTATGCCTCTTTTTTCACTTCCCAGACATGAGTACAATTTTTTTTACATATTTTTTTTAATTCTTTTTTTTAATACATAATTTCAGGACTGTTTTAATGCCTGTACTAGTTCACGTTTAGGCCAATGTGACAGTAGATTCAACAAATGAACCCAAAGCATCACCCTCTTCGCTGCAAAACTCGAGTACCTAATTAGAGTATACCATGACATTTTCAGGCTAGGGAAGCTGTCACCGCTTCTTTTATTATTATTATTATTCTACACCTCTATCCACTTAGATATGACCAGAGGTGAACAGCTCCTCCGTGAGGCAACAATAATGCGTCCAAGCCTCTTCTTCCCTGGAAGGCGCAGTAGCTCCCTCTGGATGTCCCTGAACCTCTCAAATGATCTTTAATGCAAATCCAGCCACACAAAAGAAACTCCTTTCATTATTTCTGATTTCACAGCTCCTGCTCCAATTTACATAGGCCTATTTTGAATAGAGTGCAAAATATTGGACTTTTAATTAATATGCAGCAAAGCAACATGACTGGCTAACATTTGTCCCGGATCCACCTAATGCACAGAGGTTTCTTGTCTGACGTTGTGTTTCTCAACAGATCTTTGAATCGGCAAGCATTATTGCACCAGCAATATTGCTACATATTTTGCAGGAAGTGTGATCCAAGATGTCAAAGAAGCACAAGCACATGGCAATATTAGTTCATGTGGAATCAGTAAAATCTCTCACCGCGGGAAATTTCTACTGTTAACCCGCCATTGTCTTAAATATGGCAATATTTATTTTTATTTGAAGTGGACATATGGAAAAATGCTTGTTTACAAAATACTGTAGTGTCCTGTGGTATAAGGCAAAATGCCATTTTTGTTAAATTATTATCTTGTTAGTTATAGGCCTACCAAATCAACATCAAAGGTGAACGGAGAAAAAAAAAAAAAACTAAGTCATTTTCTCCCATGCAGACATCGTGCAACAAAGGGTTAATTGACGTATAGGGAAAAATTCACCCTGCAGGGACACCAGGCCTAATTTGCATAAATACCCTAGTAATTAAAAGTGATCAAGCAATTGGGAGTAAGATCAATTCATAAATTAAGGTGGTGATCTAAAAAAAAAAAAGATGAAGAAGCTAATTTGGGAAATCTACACAAAATAAACAGGCGAGTAAAACGAAATAAGCGATTTATAAACATTTGATTATTTATTTTACCAGTGCCTACATTTATTTTCGATTAAGTCTCTATTTATCGACTAATATAATTCTATCTTTAATTCGTTTAAAGCATGCCGAGTTCTGCAGACGTTCAGTTAAGGAAGTGCAAGAGGATCACAACGGTGGGCTGGACTACGACTTTCAAAACCAGAAAATGGCGTGTGCAGAATGAACACGGCTCGCTGCAAAGACATAAAGTCACATTGTGTGCACACACGCCGAGCTCTTACGAGATGTCTGACAGGATTTGTATTTTATAGCGCGTTTTATTTCACTGCACTGGTGGAAAATCACGGAAAGTTCCACGCGGGGACATCTAACCACCAGGAAAACGCTTGACTGACGAGATGTGAACATTGCAAGGGAAATAGCCAGCGATTGGATGTTTGCACATTAACAATCAGGTAATGACCACACGAGATACCGCGGTAGATTGCTAGAAATGTTGTTGAGACTGGAAATGAAGACGTGTTGTTATTATGGCGCTCATTAGGCTTAACCTCCCACAGCCCCTCCTTGTTTTGCTGCTGCTGGGTGCGATGTTGTAATGTTTACATCGAGCTAAAGAGGCTGTCATCGGTGAGCTACGTGGTTTGAAGTTTACTTGGATCCGATGATGGAATATGCTCTAAAGATTTGCAGTGAGGGTGCATATTAACTGTAAACACACAAAATGGGCCTGACAACGAGGCCTATAGCGATGATTGTTAAGATTGTTTTGGGCAATCCACTTTTGCCGGTGTGCAACATGTATAGCTGTGTATAAGAGCGGAAATAGAGGCTGGTTGTTGTCTTGGTCGCAAAATTACATAACCGACTGGATAGTCCTCAAAGGACACCGTGGCCACTCACGTAAACCGATTGGACCCATACAGTAACAATTTAAAATACTGTAGGATTAGAAAGAAAGAAAGGGCTGAAAATTTGTATGATTAATATTTTTACGCTTATTGAGGTAGCAACCATGTCGCTTCGAAGTGTCTTCAAACTGTGCAAATCATGTTGCGTTTGCTAGCTAGATTACAGTTAGTTTCACTGTAACTAATGTAACTGTTCTGAAAGTGTGTACAGTACTTGGACAACGTAACGTAGGCTCACTTTATCCACACGTCGATTGAACAAACATGCGCACACAAACAACACGTTTCTAGTTGAGCCACTTGTTTATCGCGGTCATCTTTTGTTTCCATGTAGGAAAACAAACGTTTGTTGGTACGTTGCAGCATATCGTTGTCTGGACGTCGGCTGTCTGTGTTTGCCGCTCTCCGATTGGCCAATACAAAGCGGGGGCGTGGCTTCGCCATAACAATGCAGTGTAGGGAACGTGCACGCGGCAAGCGGGATTTTCTTTCTTCGTTAGTTCGTTTATGAAAGAACGTCTTGCGTTTATTTTAACGTCATTAATGCTGTTTGGGGTACGTTACCACTAACGGGTGATTTTTTTTTTTTTTTTTTTAGTAATTCTGGGGAGTCGTAGCCCCTCGGCAGCAAACGGAAAGCGTCTGATAGCCGTCCAGTGTTAGCAAGCAGGACCGTCGGCCACTTTTTGGGATATATATGTCGAAGCAAACCGTTGTGGACTGACTTCGAGGGACAGTGTGCTATCGAGGGACTTAAGTCGTTCGGAGGCTGTCAGACTCAACGATACGTGGATGGGAGACTGCATTTTGCAAGCCGGAACACCTGCCATCTCCCCTTCTCACTGAGCACACAAACTAGCCACGACAGTAAGCGCTCAAGCTACACCAACTCGTTTTATGATTTAGCTCCGTCCATGCCATGTGGGTGTACAACTCTTATTTTGAGAGCCTTGTTTTTGTTTTTAGCACAGATGTCCCGAGGTTACGCGTCTGCTTGTCGACTGTCCTTGCTACTAGCCCGTTGGACAAAGCGTTAGCATAGCTTTGCTAACGTAGCTAGCTCATCTCTCCTTCAACAGGGGACGTTGACTTGTCCCGGCAGATAGGAGCTCTCAGCAGCCGACGAGGTCCTGCTTCCAGGACAGCGGGTTCGTGTGTGCACAGCTTTGTACGGTACTCTGAAAAGGCGGCGCAAAAGTAAAGTGGAGTGAAACGGAAGGGAAACGAGCGCCGCTACAGCTTTTGTTGTTGCTTTGTCTGGTGAGCACATGGCTTCCATGTTTTTGTTCAGCCATGTAACAGCGACCCCTATTTAAGAACACAGGACGGACATTGGTTTTAAATTACTACAGTATTTTGCACACCCATTGATGAATATAGTACTGCTGATTTTTACAATTAAGAAATTTCATTTGCGTCAGTTTGTGCTCTTTCATTTGTAATATGTTAGGTTTAATTCGCCACCTGTAGAACCAGCAATATTGCCATTTGAAGATGAAAAATGTGAACTGTGAGTAATAGATGCAGACAAGGCTGTCGTCTCTTTCAGTTATAAAATTCTGAATTTGAATCTCAATTTAGATTTTCTTTGTGTGACGTTTGTATGTTCTCCCCATATTTCCTACAGTTCACTGATAATGGCTCAGTTATGGCTTGTGGTTGGAGACAGCTTCTGACCCCTCCAAGTTGTTGTTAAGCACAGCCACATTTGAGGGTTGTCAGTAACCACTGTGGTCGCAATGTTCATGAATTTTGCTCCACTTAGAGTCCTCCTGTAGCTCGACTGTGAAGCAAGTTAATGAGCACCAGTACTAAAAGGGGACCAATAAATGAACGAATGGCCCCTAATCTTCAAAGTGCTTTGATTCTGTAAGTGCAAATCAGTGACGTGATTACAACCAGCACAAGGATGAGACCTTGCATGATGCTAATCGGGCTGTAATGGTCAGAGTGGAGGTATTATTTAAATATGAATGATTGTGAAACCAAACACACCATTGTTTATTTCAGGCATTAGTTTTCTCCTGAGAACGTGCACGTTAAGCTAATAGAAGACACTAAAATGTCTTGATTGTGTATATGTGCCCTGTGGTTGGCTGGTGACTCTGCCTCTCGCCTAAAGTCATCTGGATAGGCTGCTAGCCTATCTAAACCCAAGTGAGGACAAGCACTATTGAAAATGGATGGGCAAACAGCCACAACATGGTGTTTCACATGCACAACGGGGCAGAATCCACCACTGCATCAAAAAGCCTGCTCTTGCTGGATTGAAATATATCCATTTATATTGGGGAGATGCTAGCTCATCTATGAGGATGTGGCCTATAGTGCTAGAGGGGCATGGTTTAAGTCTGGTAGTGTAACGTAAAAGTCATTGCTTCCTGGCTAATGTGATTTGGTTCTATATATCGTGTACAACACATTTGAGTTAAATTACGCTGCGTAAAGGTGAACTTGTGGCGGTTGCTATCAATGATAAGCCGCAGATTTGTTGTGGAAAACCAATTACAAAAAAAAACACACACAAAAAACAGATAATTATACTATACCTGGACGTGACGTCAACAAAATACCAGAGCCTCACTAACCCTCTTTGTCCCGGTGAACAGACGTCTAAAATTATAAACTAGTAGAATCTATGCCAAAATCCAACCTGAGGCAGTTATTGGGAATGATATTGTGATGTAATTCACAGCCCAGTCTTACTTGCAAGACCTCTAGTTCAACAATTGCTTTTTATTTTTTTCCCCGATCTTCCGTGCTACGGGTTAGTCATGTGCTTTTTTGTATGAGTTACTAAAAACTTTTTTCTTTTCTTTTTTTTTTTACAGGGTTAAGACAATCGGAGGCAACATCCAAGTGCCTCCTCCACTGTGTAGTTTCCTTTCCCAGAGAGTGACTCGTCTGCACGACGTCACCAATGCGACCATGGGAAGTAGCAGTAAATAGGCTGCCCCCAACAGCCCCCTTGAACCCGAGGAGGTTCCTTGGAGAGCCCTGTAACGCCCCTGTGCATCTCAGGAGAAGGTACAGTTGAATACAATATTTGGCCGTTTTTTTTTTTTTTTGGTCATTATTTTATGTGAAATCAAACTGTACCGTGTTTCGGTGCATAGATGGATCCATGCAAGTTTTGACTGTTTAAACTGTTTGAACACGTAATTGTTTATAATTTCCATTATGGTTATGTTTACCCCTTTAACTTATGGACGGATTTATATTGAGTTTGCATGTGGTCATAAAACCAATCCTACTGTACATAGAATAGAATCATTGGTGTGATATCTTGTATCTTTTTTTTTTTCTTCTGGTCTTCTAGCCCACCGGTGAGACGCCAGTGGGGGCTACGAGACAGGCCTGTGCTGCACACTTCCCTGGTCCAGGATGAGAATCTCCATCATCTGCTTTTCACCCAGCATCACCAACAGGTTCCTTTAGATGAATCCAGACAATACAGCCACACCAGCACAGCGCCACGCATGCTTCATCCTGCGGCCCACCTGCCCCAGCAGAACCCCATCATGGTGGATCTACACGAGCAGGTAGCACATCAGGAAGTACTTGATGCTCAAGATGGCGAGTTAAACAAATAAAAAAAACCTTGCCCAAATAAGTCGTGTTCATATTTTTCTCCAGTATATTTGAGGTGCATTCCATTTTTTGAAGTGGACTGCAAAAGTGGGGGTTAGACAGAGGCCACGATTTATTCTACCATTAATCTCTGTCCACTTCTATTTCAGATGCCCCAGGGATCTGTTCCAATATCTTACACTGTTACAACGGTGACGACCCATGGATTTCCCATCCACACTGGGCAGCCTTTACCAGGGTGCAACACTCAGCAGCTCCCAGCATGCTCGGTAATGTTCAGCGGACAGCTCTCTCTGCTCTGCTGCCTTCCTCCTCCTGTGAGTTTGAAAGGGGAAAGCCCAAATGTCAGTGGCTTTCATGTAGCACGCGATAGCAACCGTGCAGTCTGTCCTGTGCAGAATTTCCTGATAAGCTACAAATGTGTCTTGTGAAATAGCAAAATTAGCGGCATGAGTTTGTTGTCGGTGAAAATATGTCAACTTAAGCTGTGTTTGGTGTTGCCTGAACATGCCTGGCGTTGTGGCAACACTTGTCAGTGCCGTGTGATTTTATGTAATATGTCACTTCATGTGTGTTTTTATCACATGCTTTTCAACAGGGTTGTGCGATGTGTCAAACATGTGCAAATTGTCCACTGTTAGCTGAGCAAGTGAAAGAATTGGCGTGTGAGAATCGGATTACTTTTTGCTGCTAAAAAAAACCTCTTAACAGAATATTTAATATTTGACATTTTCTGGGCTTGATATCTTGTTAAAGCCGATCCATTCAATTTTAGCCAATCAGAAACCTGACAAAAGTCATTTCCTGGTGCAAAATGGGTAAACCAAATGCAAATTATCTTATTTAAAAAAAAAAAAAAAGTGGTGTATTATCTATTAATAGGGATGTTCGATACCACTTTTAGACCATTACCATTATGAGTGCTCCACTTTTTAGTGGTCACCGATGTCAAGTAGCAATACCACTAGTACCTTTGATAAATATTATTTTCCCCAAAACAATGACAGATAATTCTAAAGAAAAACTTTCATATGACCAAATGGCATTTTCCTTAAAATTGTCTATCCATTAATATTTTTTCTCAAGGGGGAGTTGTGGCATAGAGTGGATGCAGCTCATCATCCCATAAATGACTACATATTGTTCTTCTTCCCACAAACTCAAATTCTTAGTGATCAGATAATTGATGAATCACCTGTTGTGCCAATCCCTAGTTTCAGTAAGATGAAGTCAGCAAATTATAGACTACGAATGTCATGGCTTAACATGTGTCCCATCGCCCAGCCCTACCTAAAACATGTTTTCAGCTGAATTTTTAGGCCAAGTGGAGGATGTCACAAATCGTGTGCGAGAGGAATGTTGCATAAAAATGGTTCTTTTTGTGTGCTTTTGTCCCCTCTCAGCTCATACAGGCATGCACCATGCAGCATATGCCGGTGTCTTACCAGGCCTTCCCACCCCTGATCTCCAGCGAACATTTTGTATTGCACCCGAGCCCATCCGTACCCCCCCACCAGCCGCCGCACCTTACTCCTCTGAGCCAGTTTGTCCCTTTACAGCCTCAGCACCCACGCATGGTGAGTAGTCCGCAGCCACCAGCGCCAACTGTGCGGTCACTGTTTGCTACTTACGCCATTTGTATTTATCGCCCCTGTGTCAGCCTCTACAGAGGGTAGAGAATGAAGTTGACCTAAGAGGGGACCAGCACCCATTAGGATCCTTCTCCTACCCTCCGTCACATCACCCACCAGCGCTGCCTCCTTCTCTGCCCATACAGTATCTTCCTCAAGAGCCTCTGCATCAGGAGCTTCCCTTCGGAGTGGTAAGACACTAGTATTTTTACTAGGGGTGTCCAAATTTTAGTGTGTTAATTTAAAGTTTCTTTAATGCCACACGCATTTTTAACGCCAGATTAATGACCGGCCCTTACTTGGATAGCCTGTACTGGAGGGATTCCAGTCGCTACGCAGCAGACACATCCACGTCAAAATTAAGCAGTAATAAATTGGATAATAATGCATATATTTGTTGGGGTCAAGTTGTATTTTACAATTTTTAAAATGTGCAGAATTTCACAACTTTTAACTGTTAAAGGTTAGATAGCTCTTAATATGAAAAGAAAAATGCACGGAGCTGTCACCGTTTTACAAATGCAATTATGCCATCTAGTGGCAGAAAAATGACCAGCACAAATCAATATACTCGTTTTTAACAGTACAGCACATCTTTTTAATTTTAACTCAATTTTATGAATTCTTATGAAATGACTGTATCAATGACTAAAAGATGCAGTCATATATATTTATTAGTTTAACATTTTTTTCCACTTTTATGTTAACAAGAGTATAAAACTTGGGGAAAAAAATATACATTTAGAGTGAGTTAACTATTGAAGTCATGTAATTAATTACGATTCAAAAATTGAATCGCCTGACACGCCTACTTTTTACACCGCTTCTGTTTGTGTGTTCACAATCTACATTCTAGTTATGTTTGTCCCACCAGCCATATCCCCACATGCTGCCCCGGCGAGCAAGTGGGCAGAGATACCGGCTGCAGCAGCCCCTCCCTCCTCCCCCGCCGCCCCCATCCTACTACCCGGGCTTCCTGCCTTACTTCCTGTAAGTGTACTGTGGACCATGTTTATTTCTTAAGAGCATCAACTCTTAAGTTACCAGTGCACACAGATGACATTTTACAGCTGCGTGTGTCAGTGGCGAATGCTTTTACAAGGATTGCATTTCAATGTTTTTTTGCAGTTCAATGCTTCCTGTGCCTCCAACCGCAGTGGGCCCAGCCATCAGTCTCGACCTTGATGTGGATGATGTGGAAATGGAGAACTATGAGGCTAGTTTACGCCTTGGCTTACGTTTTATATGAAGATATTAGAACACATGATTACGTACAGTAGTTCCAACACCCCATGGAATGACAATACACAACAATAACGTGATAATGAGAAGCATACAGTATGTCATTCATGCACATCTGGACTGACTTCATAGAGAAGAATATGCCTCTCCTATTTGTTTTTCCCTAATAGGCAGCCATAAAGACAATAAAAGCAATTTACTCACAGAAGCAGCACTTCATTAAGTACACTTTCAGAACCCCGCACGAAAACACAAGCCATTAAACGGTGGATTTTCCCTGCAGGCTTTACTGAATCTGGCCGAGAGGCTGGGCGAAGCGAAACCTCGTGGACTCACCAAGGCCGACATTGAGCGACTTCCATCCTACAGGTTCAGCTCAGAGAGTCATCTGTCTGAGCAAACGCTGTAAGACTTCTCTTTGCTTTTATCGTGTTTTTCGGTGTGCTGCACTCGAGCGATGATCTCATTGTGTCATGCGATGTCTGTTTTGATTACTACATTTAGCAATATTAGGTTGTCATTGGAATTGTTGGTTGCATAGAATATCTATATACGATATTCAGTGTACTAAATTACTGTGGATTTTGGCAACATGAGTCTTGAGAGGTTGGGCTAATGTAGAATGTGTATTTTTAAACTCTTCTCGCCGGTGTAGAAACTTTTGGAGGAAACACCTGTGTGCCGCTTTTGCCGTGTACAGTCAAGCGCAAAACAATAGATGTTTGTTTAAAAAAGAAGAGAGAAAGAGTGAAGGTCAAACCATTTTTACCCTCTCGTGGATTTGTTATGAAACAGTTGTGAACATGTGGACCAGATCAATAAATGAGAATGAGGAGTAAATAAGGAAGCATGTGACACATTAAGAAGAAGAAAAAGGGAACAGACAAATAAATGCTAACCCCTAAGCCAGGGGTCAGCAACCGTTACTGACAAGAGACATTTTAGGCCAAATAAATAACACATGAAAAAAAAAAAAATTCCCGACATTTTTGCTATCAATTTTCTGACATTTTGGGGGGGCAATTTTGTGGATATTTTATGTAAATTTTGGGGATTCTTTTGTTTTTGTGCATTTTATGGTTACTTCTTGAACGTTTTCTTTTCTGCCTTTTTTATGTATTTCTGTGTATCTTTCCTTTTTGGACATTTTTAGGTAATCTACTGTTCATCTGTTTTTCTGACAACCTAAAGATTTGGATGACATTTTTTGAACATTTAACTATTCATTTTTATCTAAATCATTCATTTGGAGAATATTTTATCTAAAAAAGTATGTAAATTTATATATATATATATATATATATATATCTATATCTAAGCTAACGTGAAATAGTAACGAGTAACGAGACACCAGAATAACTGCTTGGGTAGCCAACTATGAACATGTTAATTATATTAATAGGTATTAACTCTTTGACTGCCAAAAACGTTAAATAACGTTTAGTAAAATCCTAGGGAGGAGTGCCAAAGACGTTAAAAGATGTTTGTTTCAAAACAGAGGTGAAACTAACCATTTTCTATTGTTGATTACTGAAAAACGGAATAAGGTAGAAACAAACTTTTTATTTCTGATGAAAGATGAGAGTCCAATATTTCATTTAGTAGTATGTGTGTTTCCATAGTCCAAACACATCATTTTCTGTGGACCTTGAAAGATCAGTCAAAATGCTTAAATCGGCTGGCACCCACGGCATCCCTTTTCTGAAAACGGCTGGCAGTCAAAGAGTTAATAATAATTAAGTAAATTCATATTTATCGAGCTAGAAAATAATGGAAACGGCTACACAGTAAGCATGCGTATACATCTATTTTATTTTTTTACATAAACTGTATGTATTTACATGCTGTTTTTGTTTTGTTTTTGTCCTCAGGTGTGTTGTGTGCTTTAGTGACTTTGAGTGTAGGCAGCTACTCCGGGTATTACCCTGCAACCACGAATTCCACGCCAAATGTGTGGACAAATGGTTAAAGGTAAGACGACATCGTCGGCACGCCGTCAATTCTGTCTTGCGATTGGCGTGTTGGTATGTGACCTCCCTCCGCTTGACTTCCAGACCAATCGCACTTGTCCCATCTGCCGAGCCGACGCGTCGGACGTGCACCACCGGGAGGCGGAGTGAGCGCCCGAGAGGAAAAAAGTTTCACCCACGCCAGAGTTAGTCGTAAAGCTGTGGACACTCGCCACTAACTAACCACAGCTAACAACCCACTTCCTAAATAATAAGCAATCCGGGGATGGTTCTCGGAGCCCCCAGTACCTCTGCTGTGCTTCATTTGTCCCGAGTCTTCTTGTGAAAAAAAAAGAAAAGAAAAAAGGACGGAGCGCTAGGATCACCAGCTGGTCCTTTTTCTGGCCTCCCCACTTCCTTGTTGCAGATTCCAAAGAGTTTCCCCACCCGTGCGCATTATTTGCTGCTTTTGTTTACAGGGTTGCATTAATTGAGTTAAGCGGGATTCGTTGAGGACGGAGGGCTGGACGCGATGAAAGACTTTTAATAGAAACGCGTGGAGAAAGAGGCACCATAGTTGCATGTTAGTGTTGGCAAAAAGGAGTTCTTCATATATATGTGTTCTGCAATACTCAATTGATCATTTAGCCCACCTTGTGTTCCGCCTGAGCTTTTCGACTGCAAGTGATGCGCGTCTGCCACACGACCTTCTCTGGAACGCGTGTTTCCAAAAAAAAAGATGTCTTGGATTCACGGACCGGATCATTTCAAGGTCATCTAGCATAACTGCACAAGTGCTACATGGCTAGCTAGCCTCAGCGTGCACGCACACGCGCGTGCGCGTTTATCCTGTTCACAGAGCCAATGTATTGCGTAACCACTGAATACAGGGCGGCATGCTCGGATTTGCATGTACTGTTGATTCCGACTAGCAATATTTAAACCAAGCATTACCACCAAAATAAGTCAACTTGAGAAAGGAAAAAAAAAAAAAAAAGCATACTAAAAAGAACGGCTTGCTTATGTGGGAAGACGAGCATTACGGCGCGCTGATGTCCGTGCGGACAGCAATATGTTGCAAAGGGGCGACTTTTGAATGGACTTTTTCATCTTCCAGTTTGAGGAAGATGTGGCCGTCAATGTTTGTTTTGTTTGTTTGAGCCAAATCCAATATATAGATATCGCCTACTTTTTCCAGATGTTAGACCTGCCTTCTTATATGACCTTGACAAGCACAAACCGATTACTAATCCTGACAAATACTGTGTCATTTTCACCGTTTGTAAAAGGTTTTATTTATTGCTTTGTAATCTTTTGGAGAAAATGCGTTGAAGGAATGCGCCGGGAGTATTAGCGATGTTTGTGTTTGTATTGTGGTCATCAGCTTAAATGGGAAATCAACTTGACAAATTTCTTGACAATATGTTCTATGCAACCCCTGTAGTCAAAATATGATATTGTGAATGCTATTGCGTTTGTGGAATGTGAATTAAGGAGCAAAAGCTGTTTTTATATCTTTCTCAGGGGGGCAGCCATTTTGCGTCTTGCTGTCAACTGAAAATGACATCACAGTTGCTCAGGGCTGAAGTAAGAACCAATCAGCTTGCAAATAGTCACATGGTTAACCTCAGAAAACTGCTGAGCCGTGATTGGTTGTTACTTGAGTCCAGAGCAAATGTGATGTCATTTTCGGTCGACGGCAAGTGGCAAAATGGCCGCCGCCTGCTGCTTCGTTCATACTCCACAAACAAAATACTAATCAAAATGGCTTGTTGAGACTGGTAGGGGCTCGTACAACATTTTATTATAAAGAACATTTTTAGGCTGATTTTCACTTTCACTTGTTCACTGCCAGCCCACTAAAAATGGATCTTTGACGTCTATAGTCGTCA
Organism: Vanacampus margaritifer; assembly: GCF_051991255.1. Classification (NCBI taxonomy): domain Eukaryota; kingdom Metazoa; phylum Chordata; class Actinopteri; order Syngnathiformes; family Syngnathidae; genus Vanacampus; species Vanacampus margaritifer. Next base: position 20,179,240 of record NC_135441.1, on the reverse strand, counting down.
TTGGCAGTGAACGAGTCTGATTGGTGGTATAAAAAAAATAAATAAGTGTATGTATAACTTGCGTGTGAATGCTTTTAGATTTGAAGACAGAAGAATGTCGTAGAAGTCACTGGAAACACTGTTGGACTTCTACTTTACTGCTTGTGTTGAAACTTATGAAAAAAAAAATAGTAAGCACTAACAGGCGGTTTATAAGCGTTGCTTTTACGTGTAAAGGGATCTTGCCTTTTTCTTTACTTCAGTGTCTTAAGTGAATGTGAGTCTTTGACGTGTGTGCCATCTTTAAAAGAAAAAGAAAAAAACGAAGCCATTTAATGAGTTCTACCCACAGCTTTGAGAATTAATCTACGTGTACATACATATCTATTCGCAGGCTATACTGTATTGTATGTAAAAAAATAAAATAAAAAAAACTCAGGGCCACTCGGTATATGAGGATACAGGACAAGAAGAGTCTGTGTCAAATGGGAAGGATGCCATGAAACGGAGCTATCGGAATTTTATCTTTTCGGTCATTTTTTCCTCTGACCACGAATAATTTAATGTAAGCGGTTATTATATCCTCTTCTGTCTGAAATAGTACACCGTTTAAAAAACCAGGCATGTTTTCAAAAGAAAAGAGAAGAAAAAAAAGGCAACATACAGAAGTCATTTTACAAACCAGTTTGACTATTTGCTGTGGTCCAACTTTTCAATGTGCGCACACTCCTACCTAATCACTCCAGAAGGTGTTTGCATGCTTAAAAAAAAATTATATTAAAAAAAAAAAAAAAGAGCAAGCGCGTGAAGGATAGCTTCCGATCTGCCGGGGACCTGTTTAACGGTGCACAATATGCATGCTTGTCATCCAGTTCCAACTTCTGGAGGTTCGGATCGGATCGCTCAGCTGATAACTGCCATGCATTGTACTGCACATATTTCTAATACAACTGAATGACTACAAGATTTTATCGCGCTAACTTCATTTTGTTTTTTTTTGGGGGGGGGGGTGGATGGCGCTGCTCCATCAATACTTAACATGCGTTGTGTTGCTGTTCTTGCCCTGATGACTGAAAAACAACCTGCTCTGAGACTACTGTAGTTTGATCAAAAAGCCATAGTGACAAGGTGCTAGATGTTCCGCTTTTAGCTACAAGGACTCACTCGCGTGAATGCAATAGTTTTGTCATGGATCTTCTCATGTATTCTTAAAAGCATGTTATACTAATACCCCAGTGGAAATCATTATAATTATAGTTTTAAGGGTTTAAAAAAAAAAAAATCTTTAAGTGTTGTCATACATATTCCAGTGTAGTACTGTAACTGCCTCTCAGGCACTTGCTCTCAGTGTATCAATATCTTAAAATGTATTGTTCACATGTACTTCCATGTTGATATTAGCGCTTATTTTTGGGAGTATTCAATTGACATTATCCAGCTTACCCCACTAATTAAAAATTGATTTAAAAAAAAAAAAATCTCCCACTGAAGCCGTTTATGATTAAGACAACACAGAATAGAGTCTTGTAGTCTTTCTGTTAAATTTCTTCAATAATCTCACAGCTTGTCTGGTGCAAAAAAAAAAAAAAAAGTGTTCCAATAAGCAGCTAAAAATTGTTTGGATTTGTGATTGATTGCTTTGTAGATGCCATTTATGGTTTACCAATGATTTTTTTTTTTTTTTTGCTGTGGTGGGGTCGTGGTTTACTGTTCTTACCCTCCCCGGTCGTTAATGGGGTCCTCGGCCCACCCACCAACAGAGCCAGGGGCACGTGTTGTGTGTTAGGCAGATATATTTTGCTTTGGTACTTGCACATTTACAGTTACCTCATTTTTCCATGTTTGTATTGCGGGGGGTGGGAGGATGGAAACTAATATATATATTTACACACACACATATATATATATTACATAGAGGAAATGGTTTGTTAAATTTTTCATTCCATTGGAATCATTGTTTGTAGCATTTAACACGAACTAGTTAGTGTATTATATGCATCTGTATACTGTTTGAACTTTTTAAGATTTGTACTTTTTTTAAATGAAAGTTGCTAGTTATGCTTTACCAAGTAGTGCAATCATTTTTTTTTTTTTCAATTGTTGTGGCTGATTGGAGAGGGTTGTTCACTAATAAATGTATTACGTATACCAATATGACGCTTGCCTCATTTCAAGCTGTGATGCAATCACGAATGTTCAATAAACCCACATTTAATTTATTTATTTTTTTAATTTATAGTTGGGGAAATGACATCTTTACAAGAGCGTATTTGGATGGTACAAGCAAAATGTTGGTGAGTGATGGCAGACTAGCAGAGCATGCCACATATGGGGTGGGGGCGGGTCAGCTGTGGCCCCTTTTTGTGATGAGCTTCAGTCTGCTTTGCAGTCAACAGGGATCTGGTCTTTAAATGACACGTGAATCAGGGGGGGGGGATTCCATGTTTATGAACACTTATGTACATGTCACTCATTTAAAACAGGGTTCCCATATTTCCTTTTAAGTCTAAATGTGGCTCCGTCTTAAGAGTCAGAGGTTAAAAACAAAAACAAAAAAACATTTCAAACGAGTGTCCAATCTGAAACTTTTTTTTTTTACAAGACTAAAACAAAACCTGAAAGTCCTTCAAGTGGATCAATAGATACACTAAGGTAATTTTGGTCATGCGTCTGGTTTAGCAAGAGGCTCGGCTTCTAAGTGGAGGAATCGCCCGCCTCTGCAATGAGTCGTGTGGATGAAGACCAGATGAACGGGCAGCTGATACATATGAGATGAGACCTCTGTGGATGGAAAGGGCTCAAGGAAGAACTTCAAGAAATATTTATTTAATAAAATTCAAGACTTTCCAGGCTATTGGGAACCCTGTAAACACAGGTCAACAACGGCTGCCCAAGGGGAGTTTTACATGTTTCCAGATTTTTACTCGATGATCCCATAGTGGCCATTCAACAAAAAAAAAAAAAAAAGGACAAAGGGCGAGGGAGGTTGGGTACGGCTGGGCATCGGAGAGACGGTGTTCCCGAGACAGAAGCGGCATGAGGTCTTTTTGTTTTGTTTTTTTCAATCGTCCGTAAGATCCTGAACAAAAAGGACCTCGGAACGGCTGAGTCCCGCCTCTTTCAGCGTGGGGGGGTTGGGCTGCTCCTCGGTTGGAAGGCAGGGCAGCACTCGGCGAGGGAAGTTGGTGACGATCTGAAACTTCTCCGGGCTTTGTTTCAATGAGAACAGGAAGTCATAGATTACCTGAGAAATTAAAAGGAGGAGCCGTATTGTAAGTGCTACCAAAGAAATTGAGCAATTTTGTAGCTTCAACTTTTTTTCCCATGAATGTCAAGTGGTGAATTCAAAAGAATATATATTTAAAAAAAAAAAACTCACTGTAAGCGACTGCCCGAAGAGGAATCGTCTTTCCACGCGCGTGTCATTGGGCATCTTGAACATTATTTTCACACTATCCGGATCGTCTGAAAGCGGCTCAGGCGGGAGACATTCCGATTTCCTCTCCTTCTCCTCTTCCAGTGTCTGGCGGAAAAAAACATCACAGCATGACGCCGATTGGTCATTTATCGGACGGGCTAATGAGTAGTGACGCACGGCGAGACTCACTCGTCGTTTCCTCTCCTCAGCCAGCGCGCACTGCCGGACCTTCTCCTCCTCTTGCCTCACTTGCTCCTCCTCCTCTCGCTTCTTTCGGTCCTTCTCCTGGTCGGCGCGGAGGGACGCCTGGTACGCCTCGTCTTGCTGTTGTCTTAGCACCTGGGTTTGACTCCTCTCCTCCCTGAAAACATAAAAACATTCACCCACAGTGAACCCAAGTTATATCACAGATTTTCAAGCAATCTTTTTTACTTTTTTTTTTTAGGTCTAAGTGGAATTGAGTTTGAAATACAATGACTCCTTCCATTGCGGTTTCCGGGTTCACAGTCCCATCTCTCATCTAACTTGGATGTAATTCCACTGTCAACCACTAGATGAAGGCACACTAGTTTGACAGCAACAAACTATACAAACAAAAAGTGTCAGCACAGCCTAGTTTTTGTTGAAAATTAATGAAAGTCATCCTTTGTAATCCTGCTTTTTATGCCTACATAAAGTAACGACTGATCCATTTTATAATGTACAGTGGACGTCCAATAACTTGCAGTTCAGCATCCACATATTTTCAGTTTTTTTTTTAATTATTATTTTAATATGGTTAAATATTTTTGGGAGGTTTTTTTTTTTAATCCATTTTATGACAATTTTTCATGGAAAACGCATAATGAATGTTTCTCAGGGTTTTTAAAAAAAAAAAAAAAAATTTTTTTTGAGGGGGTGGGGTCATTGAATTCAATTCAATATCAGTACCGTTCAAGGCGCTCGGACATCAGATATGTTTGGTTGGCCTCCATAATGAAGGTGAGTTGACTGACGAAGTCCTCGGGCTGGATGAGACCTTCGAGTCGGCCGACCACTGTCATCTTTCGGTCCTTCAGCATGATCATGGCCAGGAATGGATAAGTGTTCTCCCGTAACGCTTGAGAAACTAAATGGGGGGTGGGGGGGGAAAAGCATTTATGAGTCCAATAGGAACCAATCTTTTTCTTTTTTCTTTTTTCTACCTCTGTAGCCCTCAGGCTTGCTTGTCGAGCACGCCCAAAACAGCATTTGGGTATTGACGAAGGTCACCACCTCTTCTGTACATAAAGTGGAGCTGCAGAGAGTGACACAGAAGCACAAATGTAACCTTTAAAAAACTTTTTAATGATTCGAGAGCATCTTCAAACAGCAGAACGCTAACAAGCGCATGACTAAAACAAGCATCGACATCAAGACACATACCGGCAAAACTCATCAGTGTCTTGATGATCGTCTCCATGAAGGTACACTAAAAGGTAGCGGAGCTCCCTTTTGGCATCATTTAACGCCTGTCAACACGTGGAAGTCACACTAAACAACTGGATTCTACAAAATCGACAGAATTCTGAACCAATGGGTGAAAATCAAGGAAATCTCTCAACTCACCTGGCTGTACGCTCCCTGGTAAAAAACTGGATGTGAGCGACCGTACTTTTCCTCAAAACTACGAATAAATGAAACAACATCCCCGACGGGGTCTGTAACGCGACCGCGGGGGTCCGGCCTCACGAACCGCAGGGCAAACCTGGAAGGTTAAAGACGGTGCCCGCCTGTGACCTTTCCCATCAACTCCACATGCATATGCGATCAGTCGTTCTTCTTACCTGAATATGTCCAGAAGTGTGTAATATGTAAATCTGAAAGGAAGCATTATCAAGTAATAACTCCATCCTAGTAAGCCCTGAAAAAAGCAAAGACAATGAAATCAATGAGTGGACAAACACAAAAACGGGATTTTAAAAATGGCAAATCTGAACCGGTTCATGATGACCTACCCTGGGTTGTGGCCTGGACACGATATAACTATATACTCTGTGGTCTGTTGTGTTGACCTGTAATGGTCTAGATGGCGGAGGGTTGAACACACTGGGCACGCCTTCCTCCTCATTGAGCCTGTCTTGTACTGCAGCCTGACAGACGAAAATGAATGAAGGGTAATGTTTTGAGGTCATAGTTTTGGATATGCAGTATTTAAAGTTGTAATTACTAAAACAGACAACTACTGGGGGAGGGGAAACAAAATAAATAAATCTGACTTTCAATCAACAACAAATGCTTTACCGTTCTTAACGTCTATAAATACACAAACAAAATTGAGCATTATCTTTATAAAGACAAAATGTTTGTGGCTGACACCTAACTATCATATGAACGCTTTTACCTCAATGTTCCAGTTATGCTGTTCTAATGTCCTTCGACATTGATCGATTGATTCCAAGCCAGTAAGGTCCTGTCAGAAACAGAATAAATGTGTCAAGTAGACAAGCACAAATGTTACATGACAGACATGCACAACTAACAATAAACAAAGCAACATTTAAAAGCATGTAGCAGGAACATTTAGGTTAGCTGAGGAGTTGCTAGCTCTAACTGCCCATCAAGGAAACTGCAGGATGGTACAGTTCGAAGGGTGGGTAAAATGATCGTGTTGGGCCATTTTCATTATAAGGACACAAAAATGTCTTCAAAGACACGTGTCAAAACTTTAGTGACAGCTCAGTCCTGACTGTAGTAAGAAACTAAACTCGTCGAAACAAGGAGTCGGCGATGTAGTGACACCAAAGCCAGGATTTAAGCAATCCAAATCTAAAATAATGTTTAGTTAGCACCGGAATATTACGTCGGGGGTTCTAATGAAGCCGCAAGCGATCGTCTGCGGTTCAAATCGTTACAACCTCGTTTAAAGTCCGCTAACTTGTAAGATATGCAAGCTAATGCTAGCTTGGGCTCTAACGTTAGCTCTGAAGTTGACCAGTATCGAAGTTGACGATGGGGGGAAAAAAGCTTCAAACACTGACAGTTCGCACTCGACGAGGATGCCCCATTGTATGATGCCGTAAACTAACCTGCTTCGGGTCGTGTATTAGACCTCGTTTACCTGAAATTGGAGGAGTTTTTCGGTCTGCGCCTGCGATAATTCTGGCTCCTCTGGCGCCGCCATCTTAGCTCGCCAATCACCTAGCAAGGCTCAGCAACGTCAAAGCAGGAATTCGCCGAGCTCGGCTGACACCTAGCGGCCTGGATGATGAAACGCTCCCATGAACCAATCAAACTAACGGAAACTCAAGCGTCAGCAATTCACTTTTATTCATTTGTTCTTGAATCCAACACAAAAATAAGAAATGTGCCCATTTCCATTATTATATTATATTATAATGCTCGGGTTTGCAATTAATTCAACATTTCATAAAATAGAGAGAAAATTACATGTCTATGTGAATTTCTATTTTTCATTTTCGGATTGACTAGCCAATTATTAAAATAAATTAAGTTAAAAAAAAAATGAAATGAACTACATTTATTTACTTTATGAATATTTTACTTCATTCACAATAAATTAACCATTTACAGTATTTAATTTGTTTAACTTTTTTTTTGCGGGGGGGGGGGTCTCAACTAACCCAAGTCTATCTCAGATGACTTTAGGATTTCAAGTGGGGTACACCCTGGACTGGCTGACGGTCAATCACAGGGTACATATACACAAACAATCATTCACATACATGGAGAAAGATGCTAACTCCTCACAAACAGTTTTACTTCCGGTGTGATACAATGTGGATATTTGTTAGGCTCTGACAATATATATATCCTCAATCGTTTCTTTTACTACCTTTCAACTTTAATATTGTCTACCAAAGGTAGCCCCATATGTTAAATGGGCTCTACTAACTACCCAGTCACTACTTTGAGCGAATAAAATTGTAAAAAATATTAAACAAATAACATGGAAGTGTACAAGTAACAGAAATAAAGAAATCATTTAATTTCTTTTTTTTTCTTCATTCCAGACATTGCATCAAGGGAATAACTGGAATAACATTCACAATAAAGCACAGTGTAAAATGGAATGTCCCAATTCATTCTTGTGCCTCATTACTTTTTCCCCTCCACCATAATGATGTGATAACCAAATTTGGTCTTGACAGGGGGGTCTGTGTAAACAGGTTTATCCATGGAAGAGACGGCCAAGTTGAAAGCAGCCTCTTGGAAAGGTCCAACCATGGATCCTCGCGTCATCCAACCCAGATCGCCCTGTCCAAAACATTCAACATTAGCCAAAATATTTTAATGATGAATTTAATATCATTTCTTTCCTTTCCAAAACATTTGTAGTTTGTACTATGATTACAGTGAAAATAAATGAATTGGTACTACTACTGGTATTACTAAACTATGAACGAAAGTGAAATCCGTTATAGCACTTAATGCTAGACCAAATGAAGTTCTTACTCCTTGTCTCGCTTTGTCTTCACTGTATTGTGATGCAACTTCGCTGAAACGAACTCCCGCTTTCAATTTCTCCATTGCCTCCATGCATTTCCCATGTTTTTCGCAGAGGATGTGGCGAACCTGTGGAAAAGTTACACACGAGTAGTTTGGCTTTGAGCTAGCCAAGTAAACAGAGAAAATAAATTGTAAATAAAATATCAAACCTTAACAGCAGTGCCTCCTTTTGGTGCCTTTTCCTTCTTATCAGTGTCTGTACTTCCTGATGCACCTCCTCCTGAGCACAATATTGAGAAATAAGGATAATACAAAATATAAATAATATTAATATCGCTGCAATTATAACAAGTACCAAGCAGTCCATGCACTGTACATAACAGAGTCATTAGATAAACGTAGCAAGCTAACGTCACGATACGAGTTCTGATTTGAGACAATATAACATCTTTGACGCAAAAATGCACGCGTAAGAGAACACCAACCTTTAGCACCCTTGCCACCTTTGCCCTTTGGAGGCATTTCAAGTGAATGTTTACTGAAATTACAATTAGGGAGGAAGATGTAAACAGTACTTTCTAGCATACGATCATGCTTCTATTTGGTTGTGCATGCGCAGTAGACGTGTCGTCTTCTTCTACGGCGAAACGGTTGTTTCATTGAAGCCAGTTTATGTTTATTCCGCCATCTAGTGTACTATACGTTGTTGACATAAACAAAACGGTTTCTCGACAGTTGTAGGACAGTTTCTAACCGTCCTAATCTGATCTATAATCCACAAAGGTAAGTAGAATTCACACAATTTTTGATTATACACAGTTTAACTTTATTATATTTTACCCACAATTTCACATTTCCTCCCAAAATTTCCCAATTAATTCCTAATGACATACAGACAGGCAACATAGCAGATTCAGATCATTCCCATTTGAAATTCGAAATTCGAAATTTTCAGCTCATTCAATTCACCTTGGAAATGCTTTTCTACATTCACACAATACTCACATAACAAAAGATTTTCAAAAACATATTGCACATTTTTCCACTAATATTATACCACACCTAATTCCTTTTTATTCCACATTTTTGTCAATGTCATTACACACTTTTTATCTACAAATTGCACATTTTTCACCAATATCATTCCACACCATTAAATATCATTCCATATTATCCCACATGATTACATATTTATTCATTCAACATTCCAGCATTTCCTAGTTGCTTTTCTTTAACCACATTGTGTTTGTATTTCCTCAACTATCAACTGGTAATAATTACAACAACTCACTTTATAGCCTGAGGCGTGACACAAAAATGTATTTACAATAAGTGTTGGAGAAAATTTGAGTGTACTATTTAGTTTTCGGGACATAACATATATAATAACAAAGGCTATAATGAATTAATCAATACCCCCACTTGGTTGCAGGAGCCAAAAACACATTGACAGATTCACCTTTCGAAAAGAATACGATTTATAGGACTCCATAAACATTTATTAACAGTACACAAAGGACCCACCTCTCAGTTTCAAAGCGTCTGGTTTCCATAGCAACTAGAACACAAAAGACTTTCCCAACAGTCTTGTATGGATCACATTGCCTAACGGCTCTGACTTGGGCCAGAGACAATGGACAAGTACGAGAAGGTGATGTGTTTGGGCCGAGGAGCATCAGGAGAAGTTTTCCTGATGAGACACGTTGAGTCAGAGCGCCTGCATGCGGTGAAGAGGATCAAACTGGGGAGCGCACGGACACGGAAGGCTGTTCTTCAAGAGGCGGAGATCATTAGGAAGCTGAAGCAGCCTCACATAGTGAACTGCAGCGAGGCTTTTGTGAGTGCCGTTGACGGTTTTATTTACATTGTGATGGACTACTGCGACGGCGGGACGTTAGATGACAGAGTCCGGGAGAGGAAACCAGGCGACTTCTTCACGGAGAGTTTGGTAATGGGCTGGTTTGTGCAGGTCGCGCTGGCTGTGACTTACATACATGAAGCTAAAATACTTCACAGGGACATCAAAACGTCAAATGTTTTGCTAACAAAGCAAGGCATGGTGAAGTTGGGCGACTTTGGGGTATCCCGAGTGATGACAAGCACAGCCGACATGGCTTCCACGTGTGTGGGAACTCCCTGCTACCTAAGCCCGGAACTCTGCCAGGATGTACCTTACAGCTCCGAGTGTGACATCTGGGCTCTGGGCTGCCTGCTCTATGAGCTCTGTGCTCTCACGCCTCCGTTTGCAGCCTCCAACCTCCTCAGTCTCTTGTACAAGATCACCAAAGGAGAGTACGAACCGCTGCCTGAACTTTACTCTCAAAACATCTCCACTTTAATCCAAAGAATGTTAAACATTGAACCTCAAATCAGACCGAGTGCGGCCTGTTTAATTGACAGCACCTTTGTGCGAGATCACTTACGACACATCGGATGCAATGACACGCTGACTAACGAGGAGATTGCGGAGGAAGACGGTGCCTGCGCTGGTGGACAGAGTCCCTGCGGCTGCTTCTACTCTGACGACTTTGACGAGGACGAGGAGGGAAGTTCTTCGTCTTTGGGGGAACAGAGCCAACATTCATTCTCATCAACAAGGAGAGATTCTGATGAGCTCCTCGGTAATTCACAATGGAACATTTAAACACCTTAGAGCAGCAGTTATGAACGTTTTTACGTTAACTACCACGTCAAAAATACTTTCATTTGCATTGTACTCATTCACTGCTATTGACAGCTATAGACTTTATAAAAAATAAAATCATTTGAGCTATTTCTATTAGTTTAACTTTTTTTTCTTCCATTTTTGTTAACAAGAGTATGAAAACCTAGATTTTTTTTTGTACATTTAGAACAGATATAAAATTTGTGATTAATCGTGAGTTAACTAGTGAAGTCATGAGATTAATTACGATTACAAATTTTAATCGCCTGATGCCCCTAATTTTTTAATAATCTTTTCTTTTAAACAAAAAAAATGTTGATAATCCTTTTTTTTTTTTTTTTTTAAAGATTATTAAAAAATTAGGGGCTACAGGCAATTGCCAATTTTTTATCGTAATTAATCGCATGACTTCACTAGTTAACTTACAATTAATCACAAATTTTATATCTGTTCTAATACAAAAAAAAAAATCTAGGTTTTCATACTCTTGTTAACAAAAGTGGGAAAACATTTTAAACTAATAGAAATAGTTCAAATGAATTTTTGACATCAATAGCCAGTAATGGCAGTGAATGAGTTAACATGAGATTCACACGCTAGCCACACGCCGACCGCTAAACAAACACAATGCAGCTCGACTACTGGGTAGTGGACATCTTGGCTAATGATATGCTTTTTGCAAAAATGCTATTGTTAGTGTTTTTAAAGCATAAAATTCAAAGCTATTTACATCATTACTGTTATACTTTTCTGCATTGTTCATTCCCTAAAAGGAAAACATACTATGTCTGTTGCAGTTTCCTAATATAATATATACAGTATATATATATATATATATATATATATATATATATATATATTATGCACTTGTGATTTTGGGCATATTATTTCCAGTATTATATATTCCCCATTACAGCTAGCATTTCTAATATGCTTCATTTTTATTTTTATTAGGTTTTTTTTTCATATATTTTTGTTGAATTCTTTTTTTTAAAGGTCACTTAACTCATTCACTGCCATTGACGGCTATAAACGTCAAAAATTCTATTTCTATTAGTTTAACATTTTTTTCACTTTTGTTAACAAGAGTATGAGTGTACAATAAAAAAATATTGTACAGTTAAAATAGATATAAAATTTGTGATTAATCGTGAGTTAACTAGTGAAGTCATGCAATTAATTACAATTAAAAATTGGAGTTGATTATTAAAAATTAGGGGCGTCAAATTTCATATCTGTTCTAAATGTACAATAAAACAATTATAGGTTTTCATAATCTTGTTAAAAGTAGAAAAAAATTGTTAAACTAATAGAAATAGTTAAAATGATTTTTGTAACCGTTAATGGCAGTGAATGAGTTAATAAACTAAAGTTCGACCTTCATTCTTCTGTATGGCCAATTACCAAAATAAATACATTTAAATTGAACCCTGCAAGCTAAAAGCTAACGCATGTTATTCATTTCTGTCATAATCATTGTAAGTTTTTAAAAGCACTCTGTTTTATTAAATTATAGCGAAAAGAAAATGGAAGGATGGGGTTGAAGTCAAGACAAGAAGTTTCGAGGGGGAACTCGAAACTTTCTCAACAGGAACTAAACGCTCCACTTTGCATTTGACCTTAACCTACAAGCACACTTTCTAAAACTACCATAAATGTGGTGAATCAAATGCAAATGTATACGAAACCACCCGTTTCTCAAAACTGGAAGACTGTGTCACTGTAACAAGAATGTTCACCTCTTAAGTAATCTCCTGATTTAATGCTCGGTCATACTGCAGAATTTACATACAAGCCGCCTCACAGTTTCGAGAGTGTTGGGGGTTTTTTTTCAAAATGTTCTTGTTATCTTAAACCCATATTCATTTCTAATAATTTATTATTTTAAAAAAATAAAATAACGAGTCAACAAATCCTCATTGTCTCTTCCAGTGTTGCCACAATGTTGCCAGGATGTTTCCGACCAAGTCGAATATCCGGATGATTTTGAGGACGATGAGGAAAAGGACGAGTATGCAGATGTGCCATCCGGAAATCACACTTTCGCTTTTGATCACGATGATTCCCCGGATGAGTTCCAACTCTGTGATGATGGAGGAATGCTCATCACACTGAAGGCCCCGAAGGAGAAGGGATAAAAATGCACATTTGAACCGACTCTGATGTTAACAACAACAAAAATGTTCTACATCACAAATAGGGCATTTCGGGTCAGAGGTTCTTTTCAGAACATTTGTGACTGCAATGCTGCTGTTTGAACACTTGGTGGAGCCAAACACGCTATAAACTGGTGCAGATGACGTCAGAGGCATCCGTCCATCCATTTCCTGAACCGCTTATTCGTAAAGAACTACTTTGTGGCATTGACTGAATTTATGGCGACGAGGAATAAATCTCACTCCGAGATTTAAACTTTTCACCAATGCAAATATTTATTATTATTGTTATAGGAACACATAATGAAGGAAGACAAAAGTTTGAAGACAGCGTAGGCTTAAAAATTGCAACAGTTTCAGTAATGTTTGAGATCAATTTCAATGGCAAATTGGATGTTTATGGTAATGAAATATTCTTGCAGAAATGTAAAGATTTTGTTCTGTTATATACAGACATCCATGCAAAACACATTCTTGATGAAATGTTTAGTCAGGATCACGCCAAATTATGCTTTGTGTGTGGAAACGATATTAACAATAATTTTCTTCTTATTACGTTCAATTCTTGGTTTATTCCCTTTTATTCCATTATTTTTTGTTAATTCTATAAATTTTCTTTTAATTCTCATGAACGTGTCACCTGGAATGCTGCTGTTTAAGTGTATTTTATAGGACTGCAAAAACATGACATTTCATATTGACAATGCAGAAAATGCACAAACATAATTATGATTCAGTTACTGGTTTGGTCTGTAACGTGAAAAAATACGCAAAAATGTTGATCAGTGCTTTCTCAAGTTTTATTTTGATTGAAAACACAAAGATAATCAGTTCACTTTCATGGCAGACTTAAAGAAATCGGGTAGCATTTACTATTGAGCTCAAATTCTTCACAAATGAACAATTTGAAATTATAAAAGGTACCTAAAAGATTCATGAATTATCAAAAATGATTAACACTTAATTTTAGGGATGGGCAAGTTCTGATACCAGGTATCAATATTGGTATCAATATTTCAAGGGTATCGCTATCAGCCAATTTGGGTCTGTTTATAATCAAGAACTAGAAATTAGAAGAATACAAAATTGTCATTAATTTCATGCATTTTTTAGGAAAACTGCTGTATTGAGATATATAGATGTTGCTTTAAAATTTATTTTTATTTTTTTTGTACAATACTGGCATTTTTTTAAAGTAGTATTGAACATTCTTATTTAATCTGATAACAGGTGAGTAGTCAATTAATTGATTAATAGTTGCACCTCTCGTATTTTTGTCTTCTACCTCATACGCATGTAATAAAAGTAAAAGGTTCCACCGTGTTGCAGTTACTGGTACCAGAGCCCACAAAAATGTGGGTTCAAATAGAAACCAGTCAACTCAAGCAACAAAAAAACACAAAACAATTTTTTTTTTAAAAGAAGATTCAACACAATCAATTGGGAGCATCTCTGCAATCAATGTAAGCATCAGTTGCTCTTTTTTGGTCGTCAATCATAAAAATATAAGTGTCATGAGTGAAATACAATAAAGAAGGCCTAATTGGCTTTTGCATGTACCAGCCTCAAACCTGAACCTTTTAACGGAAATGTCAGATTGGTGGTTTATCACCACACAATCTCTCAAGAGATTAAGAATGTTTCACCCTTTGCATTACACTTGAAAAATACATGCATTTCCTTTTCCATGCAAACACCATGAATCACTCATGGTAGATACATTTTCTCTTTTGTCCGTCCCTCCCACGTAGTCCGTGTCCGTGATGATGTCAGATGTGTCATCACGAGGGTTTCACGGTGTAATCCATGATTAGTTGACCCGCTATCATTTTTTTTGTACAAAAGTTGAAAACAGATGCTCAGTCATCATGTTGTCATCCATCAATCACAACATTTTTTAGACATGATTGAACAGCACGTCATTTCCTTTCTATCTATTTCTGTGGTGACAATTAAGTGATATGTTTCCAGTAGGTTCCATGTATTTTGTACAACATTTTCTTAAATGTGGAAGTCAACCTTAAACATTTCTTGACAATAATATGTTATATGTGACCTTATTAGTCTAAACATGACATTCTGGTTAGTATTACATTTGTGGAATATGAGTTATGAAGAAAAATCCTGACGTTTTTATCCATCTCAGAGGGCGGCCATTTTGCCACTTGCTGTCGACTGAAGATGACATCACAGTTGCTCAGTTAACGACCAATCACAGCTCACCTGTTTTCTGAAGCTGAGCTGCGATTGATTGTTACTGAAACTTGAGCAACTGTGATGTCATCATCAGTCGACATCAAGTGGCAAAATGGCCGCCCTCTGAGATGGATAAAAATAGCTGGATTTTGCCGCTTTTACACCACTCACCGGACACAGGAAAACATTCAACCATCAAGCGGTACAGCACCGCCCGTTTTTTGCGCTCTCTCTTATTTACAAAGTCTTGTCTCAGAATTCTTCTCTGGTACACTTGGCCAACCGTCCTTTCAAAACCAAAGTTCAACACTGCCCTCTAGGGTAGTGTGCTAAATTACATCTTATAATAAACTAAATGTGCCTAAGTGTCATGAATCAAATACAGTATCATATAAAATAAAATATACCATTTCAGGTGCTACACTTAATTTATAGTCCACTAACATATTTATACTAATGGGGCTGCATAAATAAGGAGGACCAAAACAGCCAAAATTCTAAATAAATAAATAAATAAATAAATAAATGACTAAAAGTGAAAATAAAAACGGATATAAAAAAAATATTATTTGAAAATTAAATAAAAAATATATAAATGAAAATAAAAACTTCATTTTTGTCATATATATATGTATATATAAATTAATATATGTGTATATATAAATTATATGTATGTATGTATGTATGTATGTATGTATATATATATATATATATATATGTATGTATGTGTATATATATATATATATATATATATATATATATATATAGTTTTTATTTCGATTTATATATATTTTTTATGATTATGTATATATATATATATTTTTTTTTTTCCATTTACTTATTTAGTCATTTATTTTGAAATTTGGCAGTTTTGGCCCTCCATAGGGCATAGAACATATTGGAAAAGAAAAATTGGGTTGACTTCCCCTTTAATATACACTGATGGTCATTAATTTCTCCACACACACAATATTAAACACGAGCACGTGCATATACAAAAATAATGGAATGGGGGGATTTGGAGATGTGTGGAAGGTGTAAAATGCGCGTTACGCATTACATCCTGCAAATATCCCCCTCCTTACACGCTACTCTCAAAGCAACATTTGCCTACTCATCAGACTGTCCTTCCACTGATGGTGTCAAGACAAGCACCCCAGTTGTTTCCAGGAGAAGCTGCATTGCATGAGTCACAAAGCAGCCACGCGTGCAATGCTAAAGAAAAATACTGTACGGAACTGAATTTAGAGCATAAGAGGTAATATTTAGTTTGAAATATATAATTGTGAGAGAAGCACATTTTTGTTTTTCTTTTCAGTAATATATTTGGTTATGTTGTGTGTCATACTGAGAAAAGCAGAATTGAGTACTTTGTTTCATGTTTTAGAATCAACCCCTTGTTTGACTTCAAGCTTAGTGTATTTTTCCATAGAATAGCATGACTAAGGACCATATTACCCCGTTCGTGCCCCCATCCAGACTTACACACGTTATAGGTGACAAACGTGTCAGCGGCGTCATTGAAGAGGGAGGCTGGCTGTAAATCATGGCGCGTGGATTTTTCCTTTTGAATATCATTTAAATCTATCGTACTTAAAAAAAAAATGTTTTAAAGCCTCCATAGCGGATGAGTCAAGTGCATTTGTTTGCTGTATTCTGTATGGAATAAATCAAATAAAAATAATTTAATAATAATACTGTGCTTATGTCTGAACGCACGTTTGGAGGTCCGTCAATAAAAAAAACAATGTGGCTGCTATTGTATAGATCATGCGCCTCAAACCACGCGAATCACTTGAAGGTATTTGACGACAGACATAGAGACTTTTAAAAACAAATGATTCATTATCTAGCTCACCATCGCAATGTTATGACGATTATAAATTTTTAAAAAAAATTACGTTGATGTGATAGAACAGATTTTTTTTAGTGCTGTCAAGTGATGAAATTTTTAAAACTTATTAATAGCACAATTTTCAGTAATTAATGGCGATTAATCACAACTAATCACATTTTCTACTTCACGCTTCTACTTTTTTCAACAAAACTTGTAAAATCATCAAATTATATTTAGAATCAAAAACTGTTCCAATAGCTTTATTTGATCGTTAAATCCAATTCTTCTTTTGTCAAGCAAGTCAAACTGAAAGTAAAATTATCTATAGTCCATGTTTACTGGACATGTTTGAGTGAGAATTTTTAAAATGTTACGTTATGGTGGGATGAGGACACAGGTGCAGGGAAGCAGGGCTTTTTTTTCCTTTTTTTTTTAAAGGGGGAAAAAAGGGGGGGAAAAGGGATTAAGCTAAACAAAAACAAGGAGGTAAACAAGGATCTTAGCAGACAAACAAAACAACAACATCCAAAAATCAAGCAAGGTAAAACGTGGGTGAACTACACAGCAAAAAAACAGCAGCACGGCAGGAGGGAAAACACAATAAATCAACACAGACAAAGGGAAGACACAAGACTAAATACACACACACTAATTAACACAACGAGACACACCTGGGCAGGACACATGTGGCAGAGGGTGGTGATTGGTTGACACATGAGGAAGGGCAGGCAAACACAAGTGTACATGACTAGAGGGGCACACAAGGACAACATAACAAAACACAGATCTTGACTGGAATGAAAGCTAAAATAAACTCAAACAAAACCCAAAACAAGACAGTCAATGTTATCCCACTCAGAGTGCATACCTCTCATGAAGGTGCGTAAATGACAGATTTGAGCGGATGTGAGAATGCGTGCAGCCCAAAAAAAGCATCAAAAAGTTAACCTAAGCTTAAGCAGTAATAAAGTCATGATTACAGAGAATATTATTCTTGTATATGGGGGTTATGGGTTACTGAAATGGAAAATAATCATTACTGTGATAACCCAGTGTGGCTTCTTACGCCGCCCAGCTTCATAACCAGGAAATGTTATGACTTGGGAAAACATGTAAACACTCTGTGCTCTCTCTATACAAACGGCCCTTGGGAATATACCTAGTCAGCTTCCAAATCAAAGTTTAAATTTAATGTGATTGTCACATACTGTACTGTATTTACTCTGTGTTTATCATGTATTAAATATATTACAAACTCATTCATGGAACCAATAAGATACAGTAGCTGAGGATTGTGTGACGCGTGGCCTTTAGTGACTGTTTTCTGAATATTAATCAGAAAGTCCCTTAAGGTCCAACCACAGAAACTATTATAAAGTCCCAGTCACCGCCAACAAAGGTTATGCAATGAATGTGTTTGTAAAATGTTTTTTTTAAAAAAAAAGGATGTATGATGACATGTGGAGAGTAGAGTAAAAAAAAAAACAGAGGGGTTGCCCATCTTTCACTGAAAAAAAGAGAAGTTAAGTAACAAAAAACAAAAACATTTCTTGACAATAATATGTCCTATGCACCACCACTAGTCTAAACAGCATTCTGGTTAATAATGTGATTGTGGAATATGAATTAAACAGCAAAATCCACTCATTTTTATCTATCTGAGATTTGGCGGCCATTTTGCCTTATATCCACTTGCTGCCGATGGGAAATGACATCACAGTTGATAAGGTGAAAAACAATCACAGCTCACCTGTTTTCTGACTTTGGACATGTGACGTTCGCAAGCTGAGCTGTGATTGGCCGTGATCTGAGTCCTGAGCAAGTCTGATGTCGACAGCAAGTGACAAAATGGCCGCCCCTTAGAAGGATAAAAACAAATAGATTTTGCTGCTTCATTCATATTCCACAAACAATCAGATTGTGTTCTTACTTTAGCTAATGCTAAATTTATCTTGGTTGACATTTCAACAGCTGAAATATGCCGCCAGAAAAGCTCAACTTGCATTGTGTCTGACCAGCGACCGTAGCTTTAGGCTAAGTGGGACTACATTTCCCATGATTCTTAGACATGGAAGCGCAAAGTAGTTCTATAATTCAGGTATGATGAAAACACACCTGCTAGCAATTTGAGAGCTAAATTCCTTTTTAATTGGTTTATTGTATGAATAACTATAACAACTGTGTGGTTGACATGGACATGGCCCAAATTATTAGTTTGCTGATTGGAGTTGAAAAACGGGATGTCGGGATGTAATAATGGGACAAAACAATTGGGCTGGCAAAATCCACCAGGACTTGAGACACATAGCTGAAAATCGGGACTGTCCCGGTTAAACTGAGACATTTTCATTAAGTTAACAAATTTTACAATAATTAAATAATAAATACATTTGCAGTCTTCAGCACAGAAAGAATTATCCAAACTCCACAGAGGAAGGCCAGAGCCTAGATTTGAACTCATGACCTCGGACTGTGAGACGAATATGCTAACTAATCGGTCATCATGCCAAAAGCAACATTTGTCAAGTTTTCCACCCCTAAAACTCGTCAACGTCAACGTGAAGTCAAAATTCTACTTGGCTGAATCATGTTCATTTTACAAATAGGAAATTATTGATTAGCAATTACATGTTTTATTAAGTAAATGAAAGTGTAAATTGTGCTTATGTGACAATGATAGTTCTCATGGCATGCACACTGTTTTTCGGATGTGATCATTTCAAAAAAGGCAAACAAAACTTTTCTTTTTCTTCTGCCTTTTTTGTATGAGACCAGTCGAGACCAGTCATTTATTTCGCACAATTCTCCCCTCTTAGTGTCATAACAAGATGATTTAATCTCTTGAGGTGAGTGAGAATGTGGTTGAACACGATTGGTGGTGTGAACTGTTGAGCAATTTCAAATTTTGATAGCGCGTTTTCCATTTTGAGTAGGTGCACAGGGTGACATCAGTCGCTTCCTTTTCCGCGGCGACTTTGTGAATCAAATAAAAATGGGCCCGTCCTGGTCATGTCATTAACCGGTCACACTTAAGACAGCAAAGGCGGACCTGTGAGGAGAGCGAGCGAGATAGACCAGAGTAACAGAATGATGAAGTGCGTGTTTGCTCTTGTCTTGCTGCTGCATTTCTGCTACAGCGCTGACGACTGTGTCAACTTTAACTTGCGCAAGGAGATGATTGGAAGGCTGGACAGCCTCAACAAACTCTACAAAGCCAAACAACTTATTATCACGTCGGTAAGTAAAAAAAAAAAAAATGCATTCAACATTTTAATGCGTGCTTATCTTGTAAATGGTAGCAAATGTACAAGGATTGGTTAGTATCGGTATCAGCGCGTCATTGCATTTTATGACATGGACTGCGTGTACTACGACCTGGAAATCAGATTTCCAATAAACGATCAGTTCAAACACATATCGCGGCATATCGTCCGAGAGAGTCCACAAGGTGCAAACTACGGAGTCACTTTATGGATTCTTTCATAATCTGTGTTTTATTCAGCATTAGATACAGTAACGGAAGCACAGGTGAACCGAGATTAGCACACCTGTGTCACAGTCAAGAGGTCCTCATGGGTTCGAATCTCGGCTCAGGCCCTCTTGTGTGTGGACTTAGCGTGCGCTTACTTCCGAAAACATGCTAGGTTCACTGACTTGTCCTTTGTTGTGAATGATTGTTTGCCTGGAAGTGCACGGCAACAGTACCTAAAATGTTTCTGTCTTTGAAGCCTGACGCGGTGCAGATGCCATCCGAAGAGATGTACAAAAATGTGGTGAGTTCTTTTTTTTTATTTCACTACCTGGCGAAAGAAACAAAATGAAGCCCGACGACTAAACCCTTTGCCGCTCTCAATCTCAGAATTTCTGTGTGGAGGTTTTCAGCCGGGAGCTCGGGAATCTTCTAAGAAATGTGACGGTACGTCATGCGAATGAGCACATCCTCACGGAGCTCAAGGAAAATCTGCAGCTTCTGAGGCCTTGCTTTGAACAGGTTAGTCAGCAGAAACCAATAGAGTGTGTTGAGGTCACTTCTGGTGCATGCCGGGGACTTGTTGCAATCTTTGCCTATTTGAAAATGATGATAGTTGTCATTAAATCTCTCATATAAGGTGACCGTGCATCGTAAAAAAAAAATTAAAAAATAAAATAAATGTTGATTTTACGAAAAAAAAAATGTCAGCTGTGGTTACCAGAATAATTCTGTAAAAATTACAGTGTAAATGTAAACAACTTTACAGAACAATCTCTATATTATACATCATTTTAATCTTGTAGATGCTACAGTCCTTTGCTGGTAATTTTGCAACGACGGGGTGGTGTGGCTCAGTGGTGGAGTGGTTGCCTTGCAACCCCTGAGGTTGTCAGTTTGATCCCCGGCCATTGTGACCGCATCGAAGTTTCCTTAAGCAAGCTACTGAACCTCCTGATGCTTGTCGAAATGTAAAGTGTAAGGCGTAAAAGCGCTTCTTAAATGAAGTACTATTTACCAAGAACATGCTTCTTTTATACTACTACTACTATACTATTACTATGCATTGAATCCCGGTAAAATTTATTAGACATTTAATACCAATAAAATGTAAAAAGTTGTTCTGTAAGGTTTTTTACATTTGCACTGTATTTTTTACAGATTTTTTTTTTGTGGTAACCACAGCTGCCAGATTATTATTATTATTATTATTATTATTATTATTATTATTATTATTATTATTATTATTATTATTATTATTATTACGTAAAAACAGAAGAATTTTTGTGTGTGTGTGTGTTAGGACAGGGCGATTAAAAAAAATAATTTTGTTGCTATTAAACCCCATCCCCTCCACCTTAATATTGCGATTGCAATTTAATATGCAATTATTTTCTCAAGGTCCTCTTCCCGTGTATTTTCTTTGAAACACAAGCACTTGATGAATCTGCATTACAATAACTGACATCAGTCCACCAACGTTTGTAAACAATACGCAACAAAAAATGTTATTCATGTTTTATATTTGCCTTTCCTTCCTATTTTGACCTGTGAAAAAGCTCAGCAGTCCTAGGAAATGTGTTAATATTGAGTATGGTTCTCTAATGTGAGGGTGGAAAGGAAACGTTGCAGACAATCAAACCCACAAACAGCCTACAAGATCAAAGAAAAACAAATACATAGAAAACAGAAGGCGTTGTTATGGCTAGCATGAATGCTTCACACCTCCACAAGGTTTTGTAGAAATGAATTGACAAGGAGGTGAAACTTTCTATTAAGTTCATGGAGACTTACCAAATGTTGTAAATATTGAAAGTTGGACACGTTTATTGGAGTTAATTGTTATTTAATCATTGATTTAACGAATGAAACATGAAAAATCAGGATCTATTTTCAAAACCGCAGGGCTAACCACTTAGTCGCCGTCCTACCAAAATGTTGAATTCTAATCAAATATATTTTGCAGCATTTCCTGTGTGTTATTTCTATGGAGGTTTCCTACTTTGACCATGTCCACAATGTGTTGTGCTTAATAGACGATACTGACAGACAGTATATTGCATTCTCTGCGGCGAGGGCGAGTAACACCAAACCTCTTTTCCTCTTCCAGGCTGACCATGAGTGCGAAATGGAACCGAACGCACGAACCCTGGCGCCTTTTAAACCCTACATGACGTTCCTGAGGAAACTTTAATGGAAGGCAAAGATGAAGAGTTCTTTTGAATGCAATGTGGCTGCAATGCAGTTATTGATGACCTTTTTGACAAAAGACACCAGATGTAAAACGGTCTAATGCTAAGAAGAAAAGAAATATGAATGCTGTTTTGTATTTATTTATTTGACAATCTATTTATTATTTCTATTAAGCTACGGTTCAAGGAATTTCTTACAGGTGAAAAAAGACAGTTACTATGCAAAAAAAAAAATAAATCCCCATAAATATGTGTTGCTGTCTTTGAATAAAAAAAATACTTTCTTATTACTGACTTAAGGCATCATTGTAGAAGTGAGAAGGAAGCCTGTATTGTGTTTTTTTTTTTTTTTTACTGCATAGCAGTGAGCAAATCTCTCCTTGTATCTATTTCAAGCATGGAGAATGCAGCCGGAGTCGTTATGCTGACATACTGCGTGCTGACATGCACACTGATCACACAACACAAAACACACGCACACACGTTGCGGCAGCAGAGAGAGGCAGAGAGTTGAGTTTCACAAAAAAAAACAAAAGACGATTTGGCTCTAAGCTGTGTGTCTTGTGCATATCTTTTATCCTCACATTAAAATCTAGAATCATATGTCTTGTTGTGTTTGGGGTTTTTTTTAGTTGAAAGAGGAGGAATGCGCTTTGTTTACAGAATTTACATGCAAAACATTGATACGATAGACTGACACTGTACCAGCTGTGGCATGTCCTGCCTTTGCCGTCCGTCCGTCTCTGCTGTATTCAACTTTGGCTGTTGTACCTTGTAACAGTTTCAGTAAAATTAAAATTAAATAAAATTTTTATTTTTTTTTTTATTAGTGCAGTGGAATCTCTAAAGTGAAAAACTATTTCTCAAAAATCCACCACGTGAGAGAAAAAAAATCTTATTAGACTTAAAGTAGCACTAAGGAACATTTCAACCTTAATAAAATATTTGACTAACTCTTCTGATGAAACATTGACTTAAAACTAGTTTATGACACCTTTGCCATGGCTTTAGGGGGTCTGTATCGTTTTTACTGGCACTAAGCAACTTTGAGGAGGGTGGTAGGAACAAAAAACGACAAATGTGCTGACTGCTTTATGGCATACGTCAAAAGCTACCCCGGATGTAAGGACAGTCAAGGATCAACATTGGCCTGAATTTCATTCGCTGGAGTGAGGTTAAAAAAACGACCCAATACGCTTGTCCTCATAGGTAATGTGGTCTTCCTTCAGACATAACAATACCACTTTTGCCCATATGGTGTCGCCATAATCGACGTAAACTGAAAGTTCCTCACAGCACAGGATTAAGTCATAGAAGTGTGTCTATCTTTTTTTTTTTGCATCACTGCAGGGTATCATTGACGACAGAAATGTATTTTCTTTTTTTCCCCCCCGCTGAAGTAAGTGCTGCGGTCAGATGAGACCAAAAGTATTTGGCATCAACTCAACCCACCATGTTTGGACGATGAAAAAAAAAAATCTGCAGAGGCTACAGGGCGACTTTGCTGTATTGCGAGGTCAATGAAAGCCATTTATTGGACAAAATATTGCATGGGTTTCATAATTAACTCATGATTGATCGCAAATTAATCATACATTTTATTTGTTCAAAATGCACAGTAAAATATTATTATTATTATTATTATTATTATTATTATTATCCATCCATGCATTTTCTTACCGCTCACAAGGATATTATTATTATTACAAGTTTTTAATATTCTTGTTCAGCAGTGTTCTCTCGGCTTTATTCCACCTTGGATATTGAGTGCGTGTGTGTGTGTGGGGGGGGGGGGGGGGGGGTCTGTATTTCTATGCATAAGAATGAGTGCATAATTTAAAAACAAACATGTTACACTGTGGTTCTACAAATGATTGTATAATGTTATGACATTCGTTCAGGCCAAAAAGAAGTTTCACTAAGGAGCATGCATGAAACCACGAACAAATTAATATTTCTTGTCATAACAACCTGACACAACGCTAAAATCATGCAAGTCCTTAAAGCTTGACTTGTAAAACACTCATTCACAAGTCAAGATATGCTTTACTGACAAACAAGGCCGCTATAGCAATGATGAGAGGAACAAAAGGACATCATCAAAAACCAGAGAGCAACATACGCGACCAAAAGACAGCATACTGTACATTCAGCGGACCTAATAGCAGAAAGAAATGTGCTAATGTGTGGTTGTCACGTGAGTACAATGGAACCTCTATAAATATATTCTAATTTGAAGTTTGATGCAAAAAAAAAAAAATTTTTTTAACTCCCGTAAAATTTTGGACTTCATACCGTTTATGCATGAGAGATTCAACTGTATAAAAATAATATAGGCTTACTGTAAATGTAAATTTGCAGACGCACTCAACCATGAGAATAACATGGGACCATCGCACAGGAATGCCTAAACTGAGATATAAACCCGTGGCCTCCTGACTGTATAGAATACCTGTACAGTAGGCCGACCTGCTGAAAAATACCGATTTACAGCAATACCTGTAAAACATGGTAAGACCAGCAGATGACAGCATTGCTCTCCCACCTTTCTGTTAAGTTCCCTTTGGTGGTTGCAATAACCATGTGGTATTCTTTCCACAATAAATATTCTAAAAGCAACTTCTTCTTTTTTTTTGGTAGCATTTTTTTGCCTGGGTGCTTATATGTTGACAGAGAGCAAAAGCAAAAGATAACACAATAATGTTGTACAATCAGTGTAACAGCATAGCAATCCCTCCATGTGATTACAGTAAACAAATCCCTTTAAAAAAAAATAGTAATAATATTCATACAAAATTATCATCTCACAATCATATTCCTAATTGTCAATAAAAACTATGATGTGCTGAAATCACTCACAGGATAGTCGATAGGCCAAGACTTTTGGAGTTGTGAGGCCGCCATATTGTTCTTGTGTCTTGTTTGACAGCACCGTTCTGGTTTGTGTGCTCAGTTTGAATTGGATGTTGGAGTTTGAATTAATAAAGAAATAAAACAAAATAAAAATCTAAAAAAACTTCTTTTTTTTAACATAGTAGGGCCTATTTCCTGTTTTTTTTCTTCTTCTTCTTTTTCATATTTACACTGTCTCAAATTAACTCAGTGTGCCGCCGCCTAGTAGTCGAAAGTGAAATTGCGTAATATCGGACAGCTGTGCAAATGATGCTGTTGCTGTTGAGACTCATGACCCTTTATTTATTAATTTTAATTTTAATTTTAATTTTAATTTTAATTTTAATTTTAATTTTAATTTTAATTTTATTTTATTATGGTGACATCATAGAAAACTGTTTCATGCCCTCATCGAGCAAGTGTGACGTCATTGTGAAAAGGTCTACTAGAACGATTCTGATTCTGATGAGGAATATGTGACACAGCTGGCCTGAGAACGCCGTGGTATATCAACCCCCCCCCCCCCTCCTCCTCCAAAAAAATCCCCTCTTCCCCCTCTGAAACTAGAAGAGTGGACAGAAATCAGGGACGTCTGGGACAAAATAAAGCATTACGTGTGTGCGTTGCGTGCATGCGTGCCAGCCTACCCCTATTAAAGGCTAAGCGTTCCTCTGCTATTAGTGCAGCACTATGATAATGGCAGTGCTCTTGCGCAATTCGTGTAAATATTGTAAAGCGTGCACCACCGTGCGCTCTCTCGTTTAATATCGCAGAACTGTATGCAAATTAACTGCCACGCATGATTTGTACTGACAATTAAAGGCAAATGGGAGATGAAGATATACTGTAAGCTATTGTTCTAATTTTAGCCCCTTATTTGCATCACTCCTCTGCCCAATGGTCAATCTTGTAAACTGCTTATAATGTGGATGCTTGAGAGGGAAAAGGCTAAAAGCTGTCGCTCCTGCTCCCCATCACAACATGCATGGATGTAGGGCGACAGCTGGTATGTCACGATTGTTCTGAATTCCATTATGCGCTGCGTGCAATGAAGTGAATAAAACAAGCGGCCACTGTGGAGATGCTGACAGATATTGCTGGGATTTTTTTTATGTCAGAGGAGAATCGAACCTCAAGGCTAAATTGTGACCATTTCGTCACGAGGTGATGAAGATTAAATTGGGGTTATTTAAAAAAAAAATCGTCAATCTGTCTCAATGGAGTTTAAGTGCAGCTAACCCACTTGTCCACAAGATGGCCACAGTGAGCCAGTGTCCTCTTTGCCTTGCCTGATGTCCTGATTCTGTTTTATAACCTGGATGTTAATTTAATTTAACTTGTGGAGCGGTGCACATGTAACTAGGTCAAATTATTAAAAATAACAGTATGGGTTTTTATGTTTACACATATTTATCTAATCTTATTATTTATTATTATTATTATAAACGTGGTGTGATATGATCGATATTTGGCGTTATTATAATGATTTGAACATTTTACGTTGAGGTGAAAGAACAAGAGCATGCTTTAATTGCGACTGTGTCTTAATGGGACGCGGTCAGCAGACTACTGCGCTCCTGGGAGAGAGAAAAGAGAGAGAGAAGAAAAAAAAAGTGTGTGAAAGAGCGCACATGTCATTGCGCTTGTCCTCAGAGACACGCTGAAGCCGCGGGAGCACGCAGACCTCAATCCGCGATGTTGGATTTTATTTCCATGTGATGCAAACAACGGGACTGTTAAGGATGTTCGGGATCGTGGATGACTTAACGCTGTGTTGTCCTCAATAGGAGATTTTGGCAGGAAAAAATTGCATTCTTTTGCGCAAGAATTGAACCATGATTAGAATTATTACAACTGGATGTGGATGAAGGTATGCGTGACTCTTTGTGTTCGGTAGTATGATTTAAGAGTAAATATAACCTCTAGAATGACGCTTCATTAGGTACAATGTTCACTATTTGAAACCGTCAGATTAACAAGAGTGTCTATATTATTGTGGCTGTCCGTATATTTTGGATGTGTATGCGATATCACACTGAGATCTACTTCGCTAGTTTTCATCAAATGAGGTAACAAAAATATTAGAAACAGTACTCAGTATACTGTCAATAATAATGACAATAATAATACAGCATAAGTAATAGTTTAACTACTATTATTAAAAAGTTCTGATTCTTACAAAACAATGCTTTTTGTATCCCCTTGCCCTATATATACTATATTGATCATAAACTCATCCATGAATACAATTTCTTTCATTGCTTTATTAGCAGTAATTTTATTTATTTTTTTATTTATTTTTATTTTTATTTTTATTTTTTAAATTTTTTTAATGGAGAGCTCAGTATTGTTCATTCGATTTGACATGTCATCATTGCTCTCCTTTTTTTATTTTTTATTAAAAAACATTTTATATATATATATATTTTTTTTGTATGTGGGTGAGAATGTATGTGCGTGTGTGAGTGCGAACGTGTGTGTATTCATCAGTTCACCTAAAACCTATTTAAAAAAATCCCATACTAATAATATAATATAATAATAAATTGCCAAATGCAGAAACATCAATGTAAGTTATCACAATGTATTATTTATTAGCAGTAATTAATCACATAGTCCTCTATGGGTGCTAAAAAGTTCAAGTAATAAACGGACAGTGTGATTTTATAGAGAACACCGTAAAAAAAAAAGAGAGTATTATTTACTTGAAAAAAAACTAATAAAGTGTTTTCACTCGGAAATTCTAAGTACCTTTTGACCAGTTTATTATAAATAGATAAGAACAGTTACTCAAGTGTTGAGGAACGAACTCTTGACCTTCAGCTTGGGAGAAAGCCACTCTACCACCTGAGCCATGACACTCTTACAGTTTGCCACTATACCGCATTACTGGTGTGTCCAAAATGAGACAAACCAAAACTGGTCGCTTGGAGGTACAAAGATTCAGTCTGACACCATTAATATATCAGGAATGGCATGGCTTGGGTGGTAGAGTGGCTGTTTCCCAACGTCAACCCTTGAGTAGCTTTTAAAAAAAAATAAAAAATTAAAATAATAAGCTGGTAAAATGTCCTCACAACTCTCCTCACAAAATTAACTTGAGTGAAAAAACTTAACCAGGTTTTTTCAAGTATATATTACTTTTTTTTTTATATATATAGTGAATGTTTGGGGCCAAACCCAAGTGTAATGTCACTGATGTTGTCCGTCCACAGGCTTGCTGATGACCTCATCAAGCAGACAGCTGATCTCTGAAACTGCAGAGGTTTGGTTACACTGAGGAATTGAGTTACTGTTACCTGTTGAGCACTGAAGCCAAAACTATGTCAAATCCAGTCTGCCGAGTCAAAGGGCTCGCACCGCCCCCCGAGTGGCTCGGCCTTGAGAGGAACCTCTTTCCTCGTTCATCAGAAGATGAACTGATTCTGCGGCGGGGAAGCCTGAAGACATGTTAACGCGCGGTTATGATGTCGCCGTCTCCTCGCAACATGACTTGAAGGACGCGTTGAGGGATGGATGTCAGGAACGTTACGACGGCCATCGACGGCGGCTCTTCGGACGAGGCTTCCTCCAGTCGAGTCCTGACCGGTTGTTTCCTCTCGCTGCTCATCCTCACCACGCTGCTGGGCAACACGCTGGTGTGCGCGGCCGTCATCAAGTTCCGCCACTTGCGGACCAAGGTCACCAACTTCTTTGTCATCTCGCTGGCTGTGTCAGACCTCTTGGTGGCCATTTTGGTGATGCCTTGGAAGGCGGTGAGCGAGATCGCCGGTTTCTGGCCGTTCGGTTCCTTCTGCGACACCTGGGTGGCGTTCGACATCATGTGCTCGACGGCTTCCATTCTCAATCTGTGCGTGATCAGCCTGGACCGCTACTGGGCCATCTCCAGCCCCTTTCGCTACGAGCGTAAGATGACCCCCAAAGTGGCGTTCGTGATGATTAGCGCGGCGTGGACGCTGTCCGTCCTCATTTCCTTCATTCCGGTGCAGCTCAACTGGCACAAGGCCCAAACGACGTCTTTCAGTTCGCTCTCTTCTCCCCCTTCCGCCTTTCTCAGATCAAACGTTACATCGGAGAACTGTGACTCCAGCCTGAACAGGACCTACGCTATCTCCACCTCGCTTATTAGCTTCTACATCCCCGTCGCTATCATGCTAGTCACCTACACCCAAATCTACCGCATCGCGCAAAAGCAAATCAGGAGGATCTCCGCCTTGGAGCGAGCGGCCGAGAGCGCCAAGAACCGTCACGACAGCATGGGCGGGGGCTCCAGCATCGCCGATTCGGAGAGCTCCTTCAAGATGACCTTCAAGAGGGAGACCAAGGTGCTGAAGACGCTCTCCGTCATCATGGGCGTGTTCGTGTGCTGCTGGCTTCCGTTCTTCGTGCTCAACTGCATGGTGCCCTTCTGCGAGCAGTCGAGCGGAGGGGAGGCTTTCCCCTGCGTCAGCCCCACCACCTTCGACGTGTTCGTGTGGTTCGGCTGGGCTAATTCCTCCCTCAACCCCATCATCTATGCCTTCAATGCAGATTTTCGCAAGGCCTTCTCCATCCTGCTGGGCTGCCACAAACAATTTCCAGGAGGCCACAACATCGAGACAGTTAGTCTCAACAAAAAATGACTCATGACTCGCTCGCAGCACTGACTCATCCGTAGAGGGGTCCGAGCGTCCCCACGCCTAGGCCGGTCTGATTGCCTTCAAACAGAGATGCTGCTCTGTGTGTTAGAAGGCGCTGACCCTACGTGGACCCTGGTTGCCTTCGCAGATGTGCAAGTTAACCATGCCACGGGCACTAACACAGATGGTGGCTTTTTTTGTTTCTTTTTTTGATTTTGCACTGATAACAATCCATGTGGACCTTTTCCTCTTTGAGGGCACAATATCCATCCATCCGTTTTTCAAAAATAATTTAATAAAAACAGTTGGGTCAAAAATAACCCAAATTGGGTCAAAAAGGGGCTGACCCAACTTTTTGGTTTATTTATCTAAACCAAAATGTTGGTTCAAATGATAACCCCCAAGCAATCCAATGTTTTTTTGTTTTTGTTTTTTAACAAAACAACTCAGTTTTTTGTGGTCTGAACCTGGGGTTGTGCATGAAAAATAACAAATTGGGTCAAAAAAGGACCAACCCAACATTTTGGATTATTTATTTAAACCCGAATGTTGGTTCAAATTAATAACATAATAAATAAGCATTTTTTTATTATTATTATTTCTTTTTTAACAAAACAATTGAGTTTTTTAGGGGAGTGACCCAACTTTTAGGGTTGTGCATGAAAAACAAAAAAAATGGCAAAAAAAAAAATACAAAAAAATTAACCAAACTGGGTCAAAAAAAGACAGAACCAACATTTTGGTTTATTTATTTAAGCCAAAACATTAGGTCAAATGAATAACCCACAAAACAACCCATTATTGGGGATTGACCCAAAGTGTTTTGGGTTATTTATTTATTTTGGAAACCAAAAAGTTGGTCTAATAAAAACCCACCAAACAATTATTTATTTATTTATTTATTTATTTATTTACTTATTCATCCATTCATTTTTTAGACCAACTCAACTTTTTGGGTTAAGAAAGTATACCAAAAAGTTGGGTCAAAAGAATAACCCAAAACGCAATTTTTGGGTTGTTTTGTGGGTTATTCATTTAGACAAGCAAAATGAAAAATAAAATAAAAAAATAAGGTGGCGGGGGGTATTTTATTTTTTAATTTTTTTATATATATGTACAAAACAACCCAATTTTTTGTTTGTTGTGTGTTATTCATTTGACCCAACTTTTTGGTTTGAATGATTAACCTAACCTAAGCATTTGGGTCGGTCCCTTTTGGACCCAATTTGGGTTGTTTTTCGACCCAACTGTTTTTGGCGTGTGGGCTCGTCAGACCACAGCACACTCTTCAACCTTGCGTCGCCCTATCTCTGATGAGCTCAGGCCCAGACAAGCTGGCGGTGTTTCTGGGCAAGTAGCCCGTCGGAGTGAGCACGCTTACTTCATGTCTTTGCATGGCGTGGGAGCCCAGATGAGAGGAGGGGATTTGGGGATAGAGATTAAGACTCTTTGCGGTTATGCCAGGGAGTGCTGCGGTACTGAGAGGCCTGCGGAATCGATAATCCCATGACTGGGCGAAGTTGCCAGACACTGCTCCCTTCAGTACTATCACACACACTACAGCAGCATGTCCACCATGCCAGAGAGATACTGTAGATTAAAAAAAGTATGTCAGCAATCTGCTTTGCTAGTGGAAAAATGTTGATGAAATACAATTTAACATTTAAGCACTGATTTAACAATAGCATTGCTATTTTATTAGAAGGCTTTTCGAAGTTCTGAGTGCGTCAAAACTTGCAGGTTGTGTCTCATTGTTCTCACCCGAAAATCTGATTTTACTGTTCCATGCTGATCTGTTTGAAGTGGTTTTACAAAAAGTGTCCCACGTTGCTGTGTATTTTAGAGGGAAAAGCAAAGACAACCTTTGCACTACTTTTGTGTTTGTCTGTGAGGTCTCATACAGACTTATATTTCAACCGTTTATGTCTTAAATTGCTCACAGTGAACAATTACACACCACTTTTGGATTATTACAATTTGCTCTTACTGTACTTTCATAGCTGGGCAGCACTTAAATATACAATATGTCAACTTTAAAGAAGACTTTTTAACGTCTTGTATAAATCTACTTGTGTGTCTCGAGTGCCTGCCCACCCATCAAGTGTGAAATTAAACAACCATGTAAATCTTTAGTTATATGCCTGCTTCTGAAAATGTGTCATTTTACACTTACGCCCCACTGTTAGGAAACAGTGGGACTAATTAACATAACAACCAACCCCACGCCGAGATTCTCAGCCAATTACTTGACTACTTTTCCACAGCAAAATAACCACTTTGAAGCGGCACTCGCAGCACAATTATGTCAAAGCTGAAAGGAGCTGCGGTTGGCACACATTAGCTTTAGCTCTTAGTGTTAGCAGCAATACTTTTTGAAAATAAGGTTAATAAAGTTAAAATGTCGACATAGGAGTGGACTGTATTTGTTTCATTCACTGACAAATGTCATTTGGCGGGTTGGTGATGATGAAAGCTGGATCAACCATCCAGGTGCCAATAGCGGTGCAGTTCATTTTGAGCATTATGTGAGGAGTACAGTATATGCAAATAGATCTATTTAATCTAGAACACTCAATGTGATTTATCACACCTGAGACGAATTATGCTGGCCAATTTAGCATCATTAAATACAGCGTATGAAAGGCAGGTGCAAAGCAAAGCTGTAAGTCAAGCCCTATATATATATATTAGGGGTGTGAATTGCCTCGTACCTGGCGATTCGATCCGTATCACGATTCATAGGTCACGATTCCATTAGATACCAATTAATCATGATACGAATCTATAAGTCGATTATTAAGATTTTTTTTTTTATTAAAATTTTTGAAAATACTAATCAGTAGTGATAGACAAATGAAGCTTCATGAAACACTTGTGATATTGTTTGACTCCTCTAGATGGCATTCTTGGTGTAAATGGGCTAGCTAGTTAGCTAGCTAAAGAGCTAACCAGACAGACAGACAGACATATGAAGCTTTAAGAAGCACCTGTGATAATTTTTTTTACTCCTCTAGATGGCACTCATGGTTTAAAAGCTAACCTCAAGTAAGATGTTTTGTTGAATATTTCCATCAAAAATTGATGTTTAAAAATCTGGCCTCATATTGAATCAATACGAGAATTGTGCGCGGTAATATCGCGATATATGCCGATATATGCCGAAACGATTTTTTTAAAAAACCCTAACATATATATATATATATATATATATATATACAGTATATATATATATATATATATATATATATATATATATATATATATATATATATATATATATACTGTATATATATACTGTTAGATATTATTAACATTTAAATTCTTTATTTTCATATATTAACCATTGTTATACATTATTAACATCTTAATTCTTTATATTAACCATGTTGAAAGGTTTTATAGACGTGTAAAGCAAGTAGTGTTGAACTCAGTATAATTTGACCTTAAGATGGGACATATTATTTGGTCTAGAAGTTCCTTCTCTGTGGGAAAACACATTTGGTCCTTGAGAACAGAATCTGTTTCGAACACGCACCCCTGACTCTGTTTTCGCCATCGCTCATGGAAAAGTACCCAGAGAGTATGTTTTGTCTACAAATGAAAGAGAGGCGGTCGGTTTTAACTATAAGAAGCCATTTTACACGCGGAAGAGGCACATTCGGCGCTCTGAATTCCACCTGTTAAGTGATGAATTGGAGTCTGTTACGATGTCCAGAGATCTCTGTTAGATTAAAATCATTTTTGCAAAGGTGTTTTTTCTTACATTAAATCTGTCTTCAAGTTTTGGAACACGCAAAGAGGACAAATAATTTTATTCCTCTTTCAATATATATATATATATATATATATATATATATATATATATAGTTCTATCATATATTCTTTAGACTTACGAACACTTTTCTGCTAAAAAGGAAATGCCTCATTGATCTTAATTAAAATCCATTTGTTTATTTCTACCTACAGTTGAACCACAATGACCTCTACACGTCAAGCACATTACAGTCCAAAGGGCAAAATCTAACAAGACCAGCTGTGTCTCACATCTAAAATTTCCCTCTCAAATAACTCTGGTGCTCGTGTGTCACTTGCGTCCGGTGATGTAGTGCCATCATTAGCAACGTGGCAGGCTCAAGCTGTAGGAGTGAAAAGCCCGGAATAATAAAGCTGGAACACACACTGTGGGAGCCACTTTATTCCTACAACTGCCATTGTTTCTTTCAAGTCATTACAAAAGCTATTTTTCATCCTTAAGGGACTGACAGAACATGAGTTATAACTTTAGTGTGCGTCAGTAACTTTGTATATTTCGGATGAAACTGTCACAAAAAAAAGTACACTTTGTTATATTCGGGTAATGAGATGGCGAGGGTAGGAAGCTGAAGTGTGAAGGGCAAGCAGAGTGATGAGGAGGTTCGCAAACAAAATCCTACCAAAATCTGTCTGACAACCTTGAAGAGATAAATTGATCCAAAGTTCATCATAGATTTATTGTCCGGCTCGTTTCTGCTAAACCTGGCAGCATGGCTCAAAATTGACATTAAAACCCAGCAGCAGTGATTTCAGTTTAATGTTAGCACTCTAAGTAGGCTCAGAGAGGTGGACAGTAATTGTGTTCCAGCCTAGAGAATCCAGTCAGTCTGAAAAACAGCAGACGCGTTTGGATAGTTTTCACATCACGGCAGAAGGATTTATTCATCTTCGATCAACATGCTCACATAAACAGACAACTATAAAGGCTATGCAGCCAATCACTCAAATCAACTTGACAAACAAAACGGTGTTAAATGAAATGGATCATTTATACCAGCATCTTACCGTACCCAGTAATACTGTATGTAAAATACAGTACCGTTGGTTTTCAATGTTTTAGTGTCTGCTGCGCTAATAGCATAATCAACAAAAATAAACATTAGCTAAAAAAAATTAGCAAGATAATTCAATATGTTTTACTTATTGTTGGCATTAAATTCAACTTATTAAGGAGCAGTCAATAAATCCTAGCTAGGCAGTGTATCAGTGCCTCACGCTGTCCTAGCAACAAATTCTGTAAAAGGGAGTTTGCAAACTTGGATGTCAGATATGAACTAGCTAGCTAGGACTAGCTAGGAAGAGCTAGTAGCAACAACACAACAAGGATGGATTTAAAATCATCTTAAAAACATGCTGCGTTCTGCTTTTGGCCAGGGTAGTTGCAATTACAGTAAGTTATTTTAAATTAAAAAGGAAAACCTTCAAGTCAACGCGCTGGTTAAGGCTACACTCCGATACCTTTGAATGTGATGAGTTAATATAGATTTGTAAACATATGATTATGATGATGATGATAAGTGAGCTCTATTTAACATTTTGATAGAATTGGATTTTTCATTTATTGGACTATGATTTTTTTTTGTTGGAAAAGCTGAAAACGTGAATCGATTCAAACAACATTCACTGACGTGAACACGATTGGCAAATGGAGAATTTGGGTGCGAGCCCGAGCTCTAACTAATAACTAAAACACTGTTTTGAAATGACTGCAAATTGTAAGTTGACTTGTATCACAAAGCAAACAATAACCTTTAGAAGTTTTGCTGTATTAACAATGTGCACCCTTGGACGAATAGTTACTACATACACATCGCCCTGGACTGATAGGGATCAACAATTAACTAATTCACTGCCATTGACGGTTATAGACGTCAAAAAATAATTTTAACTATTTTTAGTAGTTTAAAAAAAAAATCTACTTTTGTTAACAAGAGTATGAAAACCTAGATTTTTTTTTTATTGTACATTCAGAACAGATATACAATTTGTGATTAATCGTGAGTTAACTAGCGAAGTCATGCGATTAATTACGAGTAAAAAATTGAATCGCCTGACGCCCCTAATTTTTTAAATAATCATCTCGTCAGGCAATTAAATTTTTAAATTGTAATTAATCGCATGACTTCACTAGTTAACTCACAATCAATAACACATTTTATATCTGTTCTAAATGTACATTTTCATACTCTTGTTAACAAAAGTGGGGAAATAGTTCAAATGAATTTTTGACGTTCATAGCCATCAATGCCAGTGAATGAGTTAAGTGATGAGTGAGACGGCGACTGCGACTCTGCAGCGCTTTCACCTGCGCTCCGCAGCCTGACCCAGAATCCTCACAATGTCACCAACGCGGTGTAAACACACAGAATTTCTCTCCGTTCTCTCCCCCCGGGGAGCTGCGAGGCTTCTTAAAGTGCTGCTGTCGTCCTGGATTGGCACATCGGAAAAGTGATGTCAGACATGGCGACTTTGCATGATGCTAACGACCCGCCCTGGGGAAATGATTTACTGAGACAGGGCAAGGAGAGAGGAAAGAAAGTCTTATGTAAGTATCAAACAATGGC
Organism: Vanacampus margaritifer; assembly: GCF_051991255.1. Lineage (NCBI taxonomy): Eukaryota > Metazoa > Chordata > Actinopteri > Syngnathiformes > Syngnathidae > Vanacampus > Vanacampus margaritifer. The sequence goes on along the minus strand of NC_135441.1, from coordinate 20,143,012 downwards.
AGCTTCGAGAGGAGGGGGGGGGGAGCATCTTTGGGGTGAGAGGATGCTCTTTAAATATAACATAACCCACAAGTATCAGCAAGGTCGACCTGCTGTCACGTCTATCATGACATGTCTTCTGTTGTCACTTGCCTCCCCACTAATAGACAGCCACAGCTGGCCATGCGAGCAGCTTGCTAATGTACTTAATGATTTCCTTATCACTCACACTCGGCTGGCGCATCCTCGGGGGATTCAGACGCAATCAAACCATTTGCAATACGTGTATTACCCCCCAATTAAAATGCATTATTCACAAGTGATCATAATTGAGCTGCAGCCGAATACATTTTTAATAACTCACATAACACCCAAGATAAGCATAATTAAGAGGGCGCATGTTAGCGACTTGAACCAACCAGGCATTAATTTGTTTTGCATGTTGGATAAACACTTCTCTTCGTTACGTATTTCATTCAAAATAAGACGTTTTGACCTTTCAGTGTTCGTCCTTTGCAACAAGGCAGTCCGTCGCGCTGGCTAGTTTGGTCTTCGCTTTGCTTATGACACCACTTTTCTCCTCCACCCACACTCTGTTTACTGTTTACGCTGCAGCCCACTGGCAGTGCCGCGTCGCCATTCGTCACTCTGGCTCCACTGGAGAGGACGGCGCCTGTGACCCCACCACCGGGAAAGGAGCGAGGGAACGAGGGCGAAGGGATCATGGAGGGAAATGACAACAGAAAGGGAGATGGCTGAAGCAGTCGCATTGTATGAGAACCAATCAGTCAGTGGAAATGATGACGGCCTTACGTGAAGGCATTTAATGCTTGCACGGGGAAACATGACAATTAGCGCGTGTGGGCAAAACAGTGTTTATATGTCAGATAATATAATGGAGGAAGTTACAGAAAGATTACTTCCTGAAAGCCATACCGCATTGTATTGAGTCATCTGACTACTTCTGTGACTGGCTTGGTTGGGTGGGATGATGTAATGATCGTTGTCTGATTACCAGCCTATGAGCTAAGGTACATAATTTTACTGTAGAATTTTTTTTACACCACGCAACAACAAATGACACCAAAAATGGATACAGATTAATTATGTACTTTATGCTATCCGAGCATTAAAATGTATCGTTGACATAAACTGTTTACCAAAAATACATTATATAATCTAAAATGTAATCTAAACTAGGGCTGGGCAACTGAATGCACTTTAAAACGAACTGTCAATGGTTCTTGTTGTTTGTTTACCTTCATTCTATTCAGCCGGACTTTGGTTCCCATGATGCATTGCGGCAAACATTGCTGAACTTTTCCTTTCATCATTGTTTGTTTGCTTGTTGTCCAGTTTGGTGAATGTGTGAATAAGTATTTTTGCTTGATCACATTTTACTGTATTAAATTTAACCCTATAAAGCCTGGACCATGAAATATATGAGAGAAAACACTGATTCTTTGTAAATAGAGTATTTATTTTTCCTTTTGAACAAACATTTCCACTTTCCATACACCAGTGTGAGTAGCAATGTGTGTGCCTTACCCAAGTACACAACGACACATGACTTGAGGGGAGCGGGGATCGAACAGCTGACCTTCGGGTTACTGAACGACCGTCTCTACACCCTGAGCCACGGCCGCCATAACTCAATATAATATAATGTGGATTTATCATATTTGATACAACCGGTCACAAATGGTCAAAAATATACCAATAAACTGCAGACATGTCAAACATATCAGTATTTTCAAAAATCAGAAAGTACATTTCCCACTATTAATAAATATAGGTGTCGCTCCTTTCTCAATTGGGGCAATCTTGCAAGATCAGATGAGTTATACTGCCCTCTAATGGATTATCCGTGCAATGCATGTGTCAGATCATATACGTCAGGGTTTTAATGGGGGGAAAAAAATATCATACTCAGGAAATAGAGGGCTCAAAATTGTATTTAATATGATACGTTTGGCGTTATGGGTTAAGTTGCATGTTGTTGGCATGAAATCGCGACTGTGACCGATCCGTGTTACAAGAGATTTTGCTAATTCGAGCGACTCTAAAGTGCCACAAAATCAGTCATAGCTGACAGCATCTATAAATTCTTCTTCTCAAATGGAGATGAACAACAGGACGTGCTTCAGGCGAAAGCCGGATTACACCGTGGACTGGTTGTAGCGCATTAGACATAATTGAAAAAGCAAACAGAGTTTTAATATGAATCTTGGCAAGCCTTCACTCGTCACTTACTGCTCATTTGTGGGTCTTGCTTAGTCCCTCGTCACTGACTTGGTCATCAAATAATATTCTTTTTTTTTTTTTTTTATATATTTTTCATTTTACAGTCATTATCCATCTGCCCTGGGAAGCATGGAAAAACATTTTTGTAGCATTTGTCTGAATGTGATCAGAGAGTACGGTATGTTCCTACACCTCAAGCAGCCATTAGCCAAATGGCTACGATAAGCCGGAACCAACTGCCTAGAAATCATGGCAAATTAAAGCAATGCGTGCCAAACTGTTATGTCCGCGGAGAATTTGTGCCATTATGTCTGCATTCGGCGCAGTGAAGCTCAAGTCATACAATTGAAATTCTTGGGAGAAGAATCTGCAGAATTTTTTTTTTTTATAATAATAACAATAATAATAATAATAAAAATAATTTTAAAAAAAAAATTCTTGGGAGAACTGTTGTAGTACTTGTCAAATCAGATCAACAACCATAGCATGTATTTACTGTAAAGCATGCTCACATATGTAACACGGGAGTTTAATTGCCGCCATCAAAAGAGTAAACAAAACATACATCATTAATATGAAAATGTGGTCAGTGATTTTGTTGAAAAAAGGTGACAAACAAAGCAAGTGACGCGATGCTTTGATGCTCAAAGCTATTTGTGGAAACTCGACGCTTGATGATGTCAGCAACTCGCAGAGATGTGGCAGCTCGCCTCCCTGACATGCTTTCATTTTTCAGTGGAACACCTACGTGCGCTTTTGAGTCATGACTCACATGCTATTTAATAAACATGTCAACTTTCTGGGTCTGTGCTTGTCACATGTGACTTTTATATCAGCAGACTTCCATATTTGCAGGTTGAGGAATATTCATTGTTATTGCAATGCCAGTAGATGTTGATTTGGCTTTCCCATATACATATATATATATATATATATATATATATATATATATATATATATATATATATATATATATATATATATATATATATATATATATATATATATATATTTATTTATTTATTTATGTATTTATTTATTTATTTATTTATTCATGTATTTATTTATTTATTTATGTATTTATTTATGTATTTATTTATTTATTTATATATATATATATATATATATATATATATATATATATATATATATATATATATACATATTTATATATATATATATATAGTTTCTCTTCTGCTTTAGTGATTTAAAAAGACCAAAATGAGGTTTATCGTGCTTTAATAGTGACACATTATGAGAAAGGAATGCTCCTTTTTGATGCTTGATGACTCAAGATAACAGCCTTGACCTTTTATTCATTCTCATATAAAAGTGCCAACTGCTGGAGTGTGTCTACTTTCATTAAATCACTATTCACTATACAAGTAGAATATGCTGAACCTTCAATGACGCATGTTTTTAAAGAAGATATTAGGCTGGATATACTAGATGTGTATTTATAAATATGAATGATTAAGATGAAATAATTCTGAAATAAGTCTTGAATGAACTTAACGTGTTTTGGAATGTGATGCAACATGACATGAAAAAAAAGTACATATACATCACAAAAAGTGAGTAGAAGTTTAGACAATACCAGCCAGATGCATTTTCGAAATCCTGCTGCGTTTATCTAAAAAGCGGAACAACAGTGCTGGAGCACTTAGCATCCCACAGCTGTGTGAAGCTGAACAAACATCCCCAGCCGAGACGCAGAGAGTGAGAAAGCATGACGGCGTGAGAAAGATATTGCAGACAGACTGTGGCAAAGTGTCACAAATTGCCATCCATCCATTTCCTGTTGTACTTCCTATAGAGCACTGGGCCAGAGACGGGCTACCATGGAATGTTTAAACAAACAATTCACACCTACGGTAATTTAGAGTCTTCAATGGACCAACATGTTGTTAGAATGTGACCAAACGTATTCAAACTCAACACAAGGAGGTCCTGACCTGACGTTTGTGATTGGTCGTTGCGCCATGAGCAACTGTGAAAATGGCAAAATGGCCGCCCCCTGAGATGGATAAGAACTGCAACTGGATTTTGCTGCAAAACTCATATTCCACAAACGCAATATTCATTAGAATGTCATGTTTAGACTAGTGAGGTCACATATACTGTAACCTATTTTAGTCAGGAAATGTTCAAGGTTGACTTCCCCATTAATGTTTTGGTCGGCTTTCCAGACTTGGCTAGATTTGAAAACCGGAATGGGTTTGTTTATACTTGTGTTTAAGAAGCACCATCACCGCATCTCCAGCTTGCTTTCCAGCTCCTCCATGCATGAAATTGCGTATTGTAAGTGTCAGCACTCATCAGTATCTTATCATTTTAAAAATATTACTTATAATTGCTTCATGATGTAAAAGTAGCAATCATCCTTAGGGAGGGATTTGGAGACTTTCTCGGAAGATATGTACTTCCAAATTACTATTTAAGCTTGCTTTTATTATTGGCCAGTTCACTCCAGTTGTGGCCAAATAATATTTGAAACCATGAATCACAGCAGGTATACGGATGAGCAGAGGGGAAGACATGATAAGAGAAGAGGGTCCGGATAACGCGAGGAGAGGGAGAAAGCGGCGTCCCCAGATGGGCCAGGAATAGAAACACCTCAAACATTCATTGTTGTGGGAAGATGGTGCTGCGGCCGGGCATTTGTGCTGCTTTTTTTTTTACTTCCATAGGAGCAGAGCAGACAGTCAACACAATTTGGTCTATTTTGGGGGAGGATGTATGTCAAACAAGAGGGCAGCAGGATGTATCCTAAACCCTCAGAAAAGTTGGGATGGGCCACAAGGAGATGCACATGGAATGAGGTTGCTAACAATTTCATTTGGACATTTCCAGTCAACCAATATTTTACCAAATGTTGTTTTTTGTCTATGGCAGTCCAAGCCAAAAGTCTTGCAGTCTAGAATGGATCGTTAGTGTAATAAATTAATTAATAAATATATATATATGTTTTTTTTAAACTGTCAATAAAATGCTAAAATACAATAAGTAAAAAAAAAAATACATTTAAAAAATAATTAAATAAAGATAACTTTGAAAAAAATTGTGTTTTAATAATCTTTTTCATTATTAAAAATCCCAGATAATTGAGGAAATTAAATCTTGTGTGCTATTTTAACTGATCCCTTTAACTTGCCGCATTTTGGACTTTGAAATATAAAAAAAATAATTATTAATTATTATAATTAAATAAATAAATACGTGCATAGATAGATAGATAGATAGATAGATAGATAGATAGATAGATAGATAGATAGATAGATATTTCACTCTGCCCCACTGTTTTATGGTGCTCCACAGGGTTCCATTTTGGGGCCCTTACTGGTTTTGTTGTATTTGCTGCCCCTAGTTCCATCTTCACAAGGAATGGTATGTCCCAATAAGCAAAAAGAACACTTTTGTCCTGTCTGGAGGAAATCAAAGCCTGGATGGCATTGAAGTTTTTGAATTTCAACGAAAAGAAAACAAAAGTTATGACATTTGGTCACAGTGGCCATTTTACATCACACCCTGTTGACTCCTGGCGTCTTATCTAAAGGCACCAGTCTCAAACTTGGGTTTTAAAATGGAAGGTGTGATTTTAAATTGGACCGGCACATTGATGCTGTTATTAAATCCATCACTCTTTTCTTTTTCATCTTAGGCTACGCAAATCCATGCCTTTGTTGCGTCTCCTGTAATGCACTTTATTTTCAGTCAAGCCAGTCCTCCTTCAAACGTCTCCAGTCGGTCCAAAATGCTGACGCTTGCCTCCTAACTGAATCTCTTAGAAGGGAGCAGGTAACTTTTCACTTAAGAGTTCATTTTAAGATTCTTATACTTGTTATAAAACCTTTAAATGGTTATGCCCCACCTGGTCCGCGCCTCAGGTCAGCAGACCAGACGCTACTGGAGGTAGCGAGGACTAAGCAGAGGCTCAGAGAGGATCAAGCCTTTTCCGTTGCCTGTTCCTCTCTTTGGAATGTCCTCACATTAAACCTTCGGCAAGCCCCCCTTCTCTGTCATATATATATATATATATATATATATACTGTCAATAAAATGCTAAAATACAATAAGTAAAAAATTATTATAATAATACATCTAAAAAATAAATTAATTTAATTTAATTTAAAAAAAATTGTGTTTTAATAATCATTTTCATTATTAAAAATCCCAGATAATTGAGGAAATACCGCATTTTGGGTTTTGAAATTAATTGATTATTAATAATTATTATTATAATAATGAATATTTATATAATTATTAATTAAAAAATGACCTGGGAAAGCTATATGTGCACTGATCTTACATGCATTGAGGGCGTAGCAGCAAGTCTGATTCCTGTTGTGTGGTCTCCCCAGGTCTGTAGTTGAAATACATCAATAGCGGGAAACTATTCCACAGCCACCTGCAACCACGCTCAGCCAACAACGACATGACAGTAAATGGAGCTGTAAACTAACCCATGTAGTTGCTGGGAGCCATTTTGGGTCACACTCGCCATGGAACAGTGTAATACGACTCCTGCAGGAAACATCTCATCTCTCCCTGCCGATTCAACGCACAGAAATCAAAGGTAGAGGTCGGCGATAGAAGAGCGTCTCCTGTCTGGTATTGGGATCTGCTCATCATCACTGTCTGGGTGGATGTTTACAACCACCAGATCAATACAATTGTGCTGTTTGAATATGTCGTTTGTATCCCACAATGCGAACAACTGAATGTCAGTAGATAAGCAACATATCCCATGATGCATTACACCGATATAGAAAAACGATTAGGGAGTAGCGAATGAGGATTTGATTCCAAAAGAAGACGCCATCTCTCTTTGGCAAGATAAAAATCCACCCCAAGATTCAAGTAGCAAATTCAATTTATCAGGATAATCAGGGTAGAAAATAGATTGTATATGGATTATGTTTGCACATGGAGATTATAAATAACACTGTGAACATCTTTAACATCCGTTTATGTCTGTTTCTTTACAACACCAAAATCCATCCATACAAAAAAAAAACACATGTTGACATTTCAGTTGAGGCTAAACAATGTTAAGTGAAACAAAATGAGTAGCCCCTTACAACCTCTTTACATAAACATTGAGGGGACTCGGGTAGGAGGCCGGCGGAAGTGGACATGGCTGCTTATTCTGACTACAATGTTAATCCTTTTTAATTGTCCCATCTGGAAGTCTGCTCCCCTGCGTAGCCCACCTGTTTATCAATAAATCAATATGGAGCCTGAAAAGATATTATCAAGATTTAGTATGGATAAATATGTTTCACAAGAACAACTGTTGGCCAATACTGAATCTTGAGAAAATGTTAACATGCCTACAAGAAGAAAAAAAATATGAATACACATTTTCTTGGGGGAAACTCTCTTCATAAGGCTTTAACAAAATTCTTGTTGATCATATTTACTGTAACTACAATTACAAAGGTCAGCACATTTGTGGAATTTAATCCCTAGTGAATGTGTGTGGAACAGCCTTATTATTTCTTAGAGGGGTCGGTGGGGGCTAGTGCTTCAATTTATAGAGGCCGTGTGGGAATAAGTCAGGACAAAGACTGGCTGCACACATTCAAAAATAATGTATTGCTACTAATACTAACTATAATTGCCTTCTAATCAGCACGTGGCTGATGTCGGAAAAACTGAACTTCCTACTCACTTCTTACAACAACAATAGCGAGTAATTACTGGACAATAAATAAATGAAAGAATAAATAAACAAATAAGTAAAATAAAAAGATATGTTGGTAAATAAATAAATGAAAGAATAAATAAATGAATGAATAAATAAATAAATTAAATAAATAAATAAATAAAATAAATAGGTAAATAAATAAATAAATAAATAAATAAATAAATAAATAGTTGGACTGTTAACCCGGAAAGGAATTTACTATACAGTATATCTCATTCTGACCCATTGCTGCATAGTGTTCCACAGGGTTCAATTTTGGGGCCCCTTCTGTTTTTATTGTACTTTTATTGTACTGTACACACACTGGTCAATGGGTCTGCTTAAAGGCACTTCAGGGGGTATACTTGAGATTTAAAAATATAGTTAGCATGTAGCATCAATGCAAAAATAAATATAATAAACAGCTTGATCACAGCAGTTGCCTCCCGACTACCAACAATTAAAAAATATTCCTCAGTGAAGCAAAAGCCCAAGTGTCTCACTAAACTGTCTCAAGAAATGAAAAAGACTCCGTTCAGTGAACCAATGAAAGAAATTATGTGTTTCCAGCCATTGAACAAATCAATGTCTTTGGCTCCTCTAGTGACTTGTTTTCCTTTTATGGGTGCCAACTCTGCTCCGGATTTTCAAACAGAATAAACAAACAAATATATAAAATGTTACTGCCTTAACACAGGCTGTAACTACAGCTTCAAATCCACAGCGATTTGGTGCGTCTTTATGTTTAAATGGGTCAGGTCTGGCCGACCACATCACGAGAGCCCTCTTAGAAAACACTTGAAAGAACCAAACAAAAGACAGAAACTGCTGGAGGTGCGATTGGGAGATGTGTTTGTGTTTGTGTGTGCATGAGCGTGCGTGTCCCACACGGGATCAGTGAACAATCTAACTTTGTACTGATATAAAACATTCCACAGTCACAATGTATCTTTCCCCAGGTGATAAATCGCAGAGAACATAAAGACAAAAAAAAAACCTTCACACTCACATTCACATATTTTGGTAATTTAGATTCTAAAGTGTACAGTGTGCAAAAAAAAAAAATAGGGGAAATGTATGCTGCTTCAGCAATGTGGTGTTTGACTATTAATAATTTATTCTTACCTTCAAAAAGAACATAACAAATACCAATGTTGAGAAGTTGACAGTGCTACGAACATACAAAGTACAGAGGATGGATCATAAGGGCCATGAGACACCTGTTCTAAGCTTTGAAGAGCAGATAAAAGCACACACTTGCTACATCACTGGTGTTTTCATGGCTTGTGAAGTCACAGCCTGACTCCCATCACGATTTTCTTTTCATCACACCCCAGATTGTAGGACATCTTTTGAGAGTGCCCCTTCGATTAGTTTTGCTGTGGTGACATGAAGCGTGTATACTTACTGTGTTCCTTTTGAATCACACTCTTGCTTAAATAATAAAAGTAGCTTTTATTTTCTTTAAACATAGAAGGTATGACTGGTTTGTTTTCCCATTGTACGTATATAACAAATACAAATGATGCCACCACGGATGATGGAAAAAAGGGATGCTACGACATCTAGTGGAGCTAGAGCAGAACTGCAACAACTAATAAAAAAAACAAACACACGTTTTACAAGTAGGCTACTTTTAAATTACAGCAGTAGAAAGATAATATTTTGTCTATAATTAATGTGATAACGTTATTATTTTTCATGTACAGTTAATATCTTTAAAAACACATTTTGCCACTGAAGATGACATCACGTGTGCTCAGGAAACAGCTAACGACCCATCATAGCTCAGTTTGCTAACGTCAAAATCACATGACCAAAGCCAGAAAACAGATGAGCCATGATTGATCGTTACCTGTTCCCTAATTGCACCCGTGATGTCATTTTCAGTCAACAGCAAGTGGCAAAAATGTGTTTTTAAAGGTCGTCATTGGACATGAATTTATGAAGTTATCACATTCATTCTAGACTAACTTTTTACTGCTGAAAATGGCTAAATGAGTCAGCTTCCCATGTGACAAGCTCACAATTAGCATTTTACGGGACGTTTACAAGCTGGTTGATTTCACAGTCAAATTAAGTTTTTTGTTTTCATGCCACGAGTTGGGAAGTTCCCATTTGATTTCAAAAGTAAACTATTTGTTTGAAATTGTTTTATTTTTGAAGTCCAGTTCATTTTCAACAGATGACTATGCCGTACGTGTTGTCCTACAGCTACGTTCACTAGAGGAGGTTTCGTTGTTGGATTGAGTGACTGACTGAGTTTACTGTACACTCCAGACTTGGGCCTAGCCTGGGCTGTCATGCCAATTACAATCAGCTCTTCATTTCCTTTGCCAATTAATTTGATTGTATTGTTATTTTTTCCCTCTCAGAAATGTACATTGTTTGCATTGCAACACAATCTCAAAATAATTCCAGAGCATGTTGTGTCATTAAAAAATGATACAAATTTTGTGTGACCGAAGGAGGGCTTTTACTCGCCAAGCCAATGAGAGACAGAAAATATGTGACAGTGATTGATCCGTTTCGTGGCAAATATGGAACGGGAAACAGTGGAGGGTTTTTTTGTTGCAATGATGATGACTGATGTAGTCTGGGTGCCGTCAACGCTCATGGGCTTGGGTAAGTTGTTGTTTGACATTCTCTGACAGTACAGTGTTTCTCTTTGTCCACATATTTACCAATTTATACACAGTAAAAAATGTCTCCCAAAATTTTTTTTAAAGTTCTTCTGATGTTGTTCACAACCAAATTATGACTATGTCCTTAACATGAAAACATAACTCTGCTGTCGTGAATACATGCTGTCTCTTTTAGGTGCATCAATGCGCGTGATCCTGGATTTATCATACGCACATTGTATTTGGATTTCGGCTACAGTATCCATCATCTAAACATTGCTGGGGGGGCTAATTTCTGTCGTCTACACAGATATTGTTCAGATAACCCTCATATTTGTTGGAATGGTAAGTGTCTCATGTCGTTATGACTGTACATACATTTGTGTTTAAAAAATCGAACTTTTTGCAGTGGACATGCATCCCCTTCCTGCTGATGAACCCCTATTCAGCTGACATCACTACGATCATATATCATATTTTTGAACATTTTTCTTTGAATTCATTTTCAGATTGCAAAACAAAGATCATTTAAATCCACTGCATTCTTGCTTTTTGCCACCAGAGGTCACTATAACCAAAGCTTCATTTGCCAATCAGTTGTGATTAGAACGTTTGCCACTTATGTTTTATTTTTTCTTTACGGAATAAAGCACTGTATGTTGAATATTATTGTTTTATTTTTATTTTTATTTTATATAATTATTTTTAATAAACCTGCAATTCCACGTGTGGCCTTTAGGTGTCAGTAGCAGGCGTGGAGCCGAGACTTTCACCTGATGACAAAACAAAGAAGAATGCGTGCAGCGGCGTTTGTATGACAGCTTTTCAAACTAGCTGTCAACTCGCTTTTTAAAAATTTAGGTGAGCATTTTCAAGCCGGCTTGAAACATAACTCTTTAAAGCACGTACATGTACAAACAGCCTGAGGGTATTTGTAGTTCCCGAACATTGTGTGTGAGGTCGTGTGTCTTCTGGCTAGCATGGTTAGCTTAGCTGTTATCGTCATGTTGTATACGAGTGTATTTGAATTATGATTTACCCGGGGCTCTTTTATGGGGATTTAATGATGTCTGTTGTCTATCGGCAGTGTCGTTTAACAATATGTTATTGTAGTTCCTTGTTTTTTTCCCAATGTTTGACTCAAGCAACTATTTGACGTATAAATTAGATACACCTGTGACGTTCTGGAACAGTGCTGTAAAGTGCTCGACTTAAATGCCAGTTTCCTCTTAGATACAATATTTTTTTAAGAATACTAGACTTCGAAATGCTCTCAAATGTGGCAAATAAGATTTGTCAATGTGCACATTTAAAATCGAATGGTTCTTAAGTATAATGTGATGTTTTAATTAATTTGGAGATGTTCAGTATTTGAAATGGAAACTGCAAAATATAAGTAACAAAAAAAATTATTCATGTCTTTATTCTTGTTATCATTAGGCTTGAACCACTAGTTCTTGTTTTGTTGAGACTTGAATATCATATAATTGTGTTTTTCTTAAGATGACAACAAGCATGTTATTTTATTTCAGCATACCAACTCTGCTTCAGAAATGCAGATTGACGACGACGAAGGAGCAGCAGCAGCAGCAGCATCATCTCCTCCTGCTTTAAAACCAGTCTGGGCTTTGCTGGAAGAAGCGGGGCAAATGAAGACTGAAGGGAACGCTTTCTATCGGGAAAAGAATATCCGCGCCGCCGTTGGCCGTTATCACCGTGCTCTTTTGATCCTTCGAAGCCTCGACTCTAAAGTGCAGTTGACTTTAAAAGGATTTGGTCCTGAGAGGCCACCTCTCACATCTGAACAAGAGACATTCTTGAGAAACACACAAGTGGACTGCTTCAACAATTTAGCTGGTATATTAATACATGACAAGAGTGCAAGTGTAACTGGATTTCAAATCATGTTTATTTTAACACACCCCTAATATAGTATGTAATCAAATGTGAGTGTATGAACAGCCAATGTTTGTCTTTTACAGCATGTTTGCTGCAGAAAGCGAGCGTGGACTACTCTCGTGTCCGTGAGTACAGCCTGCGAGTGTTGGAGCAGCGACCAGGTGATGCCAAAGCGCTGTACAGAGCTGGCGTGGCCACACTAGAGCTGGGAGATGCACAGACAGCCAAGCAGTACCTGACACAAGCCTGCATGATACAGCCTGATGGTAAATTTGTTTAATGTTGTTCTTCTGTAGTTTATTATTAGCTTTAGGGCATATGCAACAGTACTGAGGTGTAAATGACGTGATCAGCCACTGCTAAATGAACCGCTGCTAAGTGACAGGAAGTTAGTGATTTGCGGAACTCTTGGACCTTTTCTTTGTCACAGACGTCAACGTCAGGAGGTACCTGCAGAGGGTCAAGGAGAAGCTGAGCCATGAGTTAGTCCAGGAAAAAGCCATGTACCAAGGCATGTTTGCCTCCAGCACAAAGAGTAGCTCTGGAGAATAGATTAACCAGACTGACGCAGGTACTTCACTTTTCCTAATGATGCCTCATCCGAGAACAGAGACATTGTTCAAGCTGAGCAGATGGGGAAACCAACTAAAGAACGTTCTGAAATGAAAGCCTGAACCACTGATGTCTTATTTGTTTCTAAGGTGAGTGAGGGACAGCAGTAATTGTACACTAGAAATCACAATTTTGGACAGATATAGTCATGATATTGAAAGAGAAAAAGTGTTCAGACATTTGACAAAAAAATGAGGTTTTAGATGGAGGATTGAGACAAGAAATGGTGTTCCTTAGCAACAGTGGGAGCGCTTCTTGAACTCAGAAGATCAAACATGCTCACAGAGCTAACTCTGGAAGCAAAGAGACTATCAACTGTGCATTTTCAACCAGATTGTTTTGTTTCATAAATTCTAGTTTCTAGAATCTGATGTATGGGTTTGTACTATGGATGCACGACAACTATTGGACTAATATTGGGGGGGGAGTCACGTCACGTTCATTGGTCTGATATCAAGAAAACTGCGCCGAAAACAAAGGATGCTTCAAATACACCAACATTGGTCTGCTGCATGATGTAGTACATAAACATGTCATGGCCATCTGTGGGTTTGACTTGCCGGTAGTTAAACTAATGCATTTTAAATTTGGGTACTTGGATTAGAAAAATGGTTGAGGAATTTTTTTTCTACCTTGGGTGTGACCCTTTATTTTGTTTGCACCGACAGATAGGCAAGTCAAGCCAGCCATAACACACTGTTCATACGGCAATACGCCAACAACGCACTGCAAAGTCCAACTTCAAAATAAAAGCCTTTCAGCACATGGCCGCATGTTCCCTTAATCATTGTTGTAGTCGACTTGTCTCCAGCTAACAGATTACTTTTCAAAGGTTGAGACTGGACAGACTTCTGGTGCTGATTTGAGAACCACAGCAATTTTTTTTATGTGCATCCCTGTGTTTGGAGTATACAATAATATCAATTATCGGTTGTCAATATTAATTTGGAGAAGCAGGAAGTTATTGGTATTGGTGAAAACAAAAGTTATCGTGCATCCCTAGTTTGTGCTGTATTTATGACACAGTGGGTGTTTAGTTTCAGGTTTATTTTATTCATTGAGAAGTTGCACTTAGTCTCACTCAACAATTCTTTCAAAAATCCTGAGCACATTCAAGAAAGAAAAAAAAAAAGTTTGGTTTTGGTCAACATTTTGGCCAGTATGATTGTACTTCAGAGGCAAGATTACCAATAGTAAAAAAAAAAAAAAAAAAATCTCACAATATCTCATCACTGAACATGTCACAAAGCAGCATGCAGAAGAATGTATATGAATAAATTCATTCTTATAAGTTTTACAGCATTCAAGTTGCTGATGATATGAGTATGTTCACTGTCTTTTTACAATCACTGTAGCTACTTTTACCCAGATTAGTGCTATACTGTACTAGACTTCACAGAAACACACACAATATGTTTATATGGGGCTTTGCATCATCAGCTCACATTCATTCTTGTAGACTTTTTGCACTCTTTAAATAAGAGATGCAGTGCAGTCATTGTGTTCCCCAGCCCTCTATTAAGGCTGCAAGAAGACCCTTTGGGAGTAATACATTTTATGGATCAATCATGTGCCTGAGAGGAACTCACCAGCTAATGTGTGGTTGTTCGCAGAACATGTATTGAGTATCTCCAGTCCTAAAACAATACTTTGTTCAAATGTTACAACATAAACACACCAAGCAGCTGAAAAGTCACTTTTTTGATGGTTTCTGTTTGAGACTTAACGATCTCATGGAGCCAAAAACTCGCCTTCCCAAGTCCCTCAGGGATCGAGAACGTTGGAGCGGCAGTCTGGGCGGTGGAGATGGAGAAAAAGAGGGAGAGGAAAGAGGAGAGAGTGAGTGACAGCTGCTCTCGAAGCTCTGAGAGCAGGAGAGGTTGAAGAGGCTCGCGGTGGATGAGAGGTGCTTGTCGTCGTTTGCGCTCAGCATTATGTCACCCTCGTCCCTGCCCGCACAGCTGGCGCTTTGCCCCACATCGAATGAGGAAACCCAATTTGACTGTCTTGTGGGCTCGTCTTGGTTGCAAGGCACCAGCAAGCCCTGAGACTCGCTCCTAAACAAAGCCCTCCTGGACATCCTGACACTTGAGCTCCGCTTCTCTCCGCCCTCCTCCCCGCCGTTCTTTGAGAAAATAGGCGAGCGTTCTACCTTTGGCCACTTGTCATAGGCGCCGGACGCTGCCTTCACCCGTCTCTGTCCCCCCCTCCAGCTTCCGCCTATGTTCCTTGTCCACCCGTAGCCATACTCCGCCCTATCAATCTCCTCCCGCTCGCTTGGAGTGTTCTTTCCCCATAGGCGCCCCTCAAAGGCTCTGCTAAGTTTGTTGGAGGTCTTGCTCCGTGATCGGGTCTCCTCATCCTCATACCAAGCAGAGCCATAGTTCTCCCTCTTGGTGTAGCTGCTCACAGTCGCTGCCCTGATCAGCGTGTGAGACGCATGCTTGCCTCTGTAGAGCCCGTCCCCCTCCGCCCTATTCCATCCCCCGCCAGACCCGTGTCCTCCCCCGCTGTGTCGGAGGGACCCACTCCTTGGATGGATGCCACTATACTCCACGGGGGACGTGTTGGTGCTGACACGGGGCAGCGAACACTGGAAAGGGGCATCTCTTCGGAAAACTGAAAGCGGGGTAGCTCCCATCGGAGAGGGTTGGAGAGGACGTGGAGGAGAGTGGGCTCTTTGCATGGGGCGGGAGGTAGGAGACGAGGCTGTGGACGAGGGCAGGTCTGACGAGGAAGGGATCTGTTGGTATTTGCTGTGTGAGGAGTAGACCGGAGAAGGCGCATGGATGGACTGGTAAGGGTGGATCGGGCTGTTTGAGTGTGAGAGGGGAGGGGTGAGACTGGACTGGGACTGCGGAGAATGGGTGACGCTGAGAGAGAGCTGGATTGGTTTCTGAGGGTTTAGGTCTTTCAGTTTTATGTAGTCATGTGGTAGCTCTTTGTGGGTTGTCAGGAGACCTTTATGCTTCTTCAACTCACTGGCTGCTTCCGCCTGGAAGCTGTCAATGTCCAGTTCTACCCCTTGCTCCATCAGCCCGACCACAACGGCCCTCGACAAGCCAGAGACACGGGAGATTTCCCCCACCATGGGGGAGTCCTCAATCAGCTTGGGACTGGAGCTGGACTCCTGTATCAAGCTGCTGCGCTGGGATACCGTAGCTGATCCAAAACTGTTGCCAAACAGTGAGGTACCAGCCTCTGGTGGCGGTCCAGCACTCCAGTCCAAAGAGCGGGAGAAGGCTGCTGATCCAAATCCAGAAGAGGCTGCAGGACCCGTAGTGACCTCCAGGGAACTGCGGTGGTTCAGGGAAGTAGGACATGTAGAAATTCGAGGCCGTGCTCGAAGCGCTGGGCCAGGGGTTGACGAGGGTTGTGTCGGCACTGCAGCACCTGAACCTGCAGAGTCATCCCCCAGATTAACATTTTGGGTTTTCTCAACAATTCCCTTGTTGGAGTTTAAACCAGGAGCAAGGTTCAAGTTAAGGTTGAGATGCAAGTTGATGTTCAAATCCTCTCCGGTCGCAGAGGGAAGGCTACCCAGATTGATCGAATTCCTAATGGCTTTTTTCCCAGTAGCACTGAGACTCACTCTAGCGGAGTTACCCAGTAGTGATTTACACGGTGTAACACTGCCCCCCGGCAGCGTGGAAGGTGTACTGCGGCTTTCAAAGGCAGACAGAGACTGGGTGGAACCATGACTTTTACCAGGCGTGCTAAGGCCTCTGTGTGTGACCGGAAAATGCGCAAGATCAGGGATGGAGAGGTTTATCCGATGGTGGTATTGATGAGCTAGCCGGGAGATGTACTGCTCCAGCTTGGTCAAAGATGCTGGGTTTATGGCATTCTGACGTTGGAGAGGGAGACTTGTGCCACTGATGGTTTTTGTTGGCTCATCCGCTTGGTTCCCTTCAGGATCTGGAGAAGGAGACCGTGCTTGGGTCTGAGAGGTAAAAAGGGGACTCTGGAGGGCAACGGCATGCAGTGGACTTGGATACGGGTAAACCTCTTTTGTCCTACGGGATATGAGGTCTTCGCAGTAGCACGGGTCCAACTGGGGTTGTTGTGCGTGGGAGAAGACGGAGAACGGTGACACACGGTCAAGCTTTAGAAGCGAAGAAATCAATGAGTGGTTGAGGCCTGGGCAGAGGTCAGACAGAAAGCCAAGACCAGACACTTCTGGGTCACTTGAGACTGTAGAACAAAAGAACATTTTATTACAATAACTCTCAACTACGTTTCATTTTCCACTATAATCTGCATCTCACCTGACATTAACTGCTCCTGGGTTGACTCAGAATCCTTGCGTTGATCGTGCAGTCCTGGTTGTTGCACCACACAGTCTGACCATAAGGTGTCAGTGTTGCCCACTGACCCAGGGACCTGTTCCCAAAGCTTTAAGGGTCTATTCGCCTGTACCAGTCCTCCCTGGGCAGCATCACTGGACACTGAGTAGCATGAGTCTGACAGAGAGCTCCCACTCACTGAATAGAAACCTTCAAAGAAAAACATCAGGCATGTGCAATACGTAGCATGAAGATAATGTTGGCGATGGGGAGTTAATACGGTCATAAATGACAAGCAACACATCTAGTTTGGATCCACCTAACTGGACTCCTCAGAATTAAAACAAGGTCAGTACAAGTGTGAAGGTATCTTCAAATGTAGACCTTTTGAGGCAGTGCAAGAGTTGTGAACAACTCCAACTTGTGAGAGGAATGTTTGCCAGGAAAGGTTGAAAAGTTGAGTGAGTCACACAAAGTGCAAGTAAACAAAAGTAGAAGGAAAAAAAAGGCCTGTTAATGTTTAGAACGACGTCTTACACAAGACATTCGCACACTTCTGTTGGCATGTCTTTTTACCTGAGCTTGGTCTCGAATCACTATCCAGGTGGACGGCGCCACTGGGGTCGGGCGTGGGTGGGGACAGCAGGTCAGACGGGGCGTCCCACGACAGAGTGGACCAGCGGGAGTTACTCCCCCCGCCCAGTGAAGAATGTACCGTCCCATCGCCAGAGTTACTGCAGGAGTTGTCTGGGTTACTCTGACTTGACAGGCCTATTGTGTCAGAGGGGGAGGGAGCCTGAAATGAAAACAGTACAAAACAGGTGTTGGCTGAGTGATCGCGTGACTGAACACACTATCAAAACGAAAGACAAATGACATCATTTTCGGTGTTTGCTCTGACGACATCACTCCTTGAACACACATTTCGCAAACGAGGCTTCATCCCCTTGCAACAGGACTGACAATCACTCCATGTCAGCAAAGTGCATCCATTTCCTAGATTAGCAAGGGCATGGAGTAACCCCCAACAACCACCAACCCCCCCCCCCCCCCCCCCCGCCCCCACCCTTCAATTATTCTCCAAATCCCCCCCCTACCCACCCCACAACCAATCTCTGCATGAGGCAAGAGAAAGCCTGTGAGCTCTACTGATCAAGTAAACAATACAGGTAGTGACTCACTGCTGTGATGACAGGAGACAGGAGGGGGGGGGGGGGGGGGTATTGAGGAGATAATGGCAGAAGACAGATGACGTAACAAAGACCGAGGAGCAGAAGAGAAGGGGGGATGAAGAGGATGAAAAGATCTGGGTATGAGGAAAGGGCTTCAGATTCAAACTGCTGTCCGTCTCCACCTGTCACCTTGGAGATCAGGAAAGCAGTGGGGGGGGGGGGGGCGACTGGAGTGACTCATTGAGTGATTAAAGGAAGGGATGTAAAAGGAGGGGGGGCAAGCGGTTGCTGGGGCAAGGGAGAAGGGCATCTCAGATGACCTCACCACCACCCGTTACCACCACTCTCCTCTAACTCCCCTTGACAAATAATCCCCCCTCTCCCTACCGGCTCCCATAATATCCTCTCAGCCTGCTGCCCCCGACCAAGCGCAGCGCTAAACTCCTCTCGCTTTCTCCTCCCACACACGAGCAGCGAGCGTCTCACTCAAACTGCACTTTTCACTCTAATTTCTATTTCGAGATTCCGCACACGTGTCCCCTTGCATGCATAAAACCTGGATCTGTCTTGACCATCTTCATTGCGCATATAATGTTGCATAAAGGCGCAGTCGGTGCATGATCGAATCATGGGAGCGTAAGTGTGGGTGGTGGAGGGTGCTGTTGTGAGCCAGCGATGTAATCTGATATTCTTTCATGTGAGCACGGGAACAATGAGAAACAACACACATCGGTAGACGGCATGCAGCCGAACAGTGTGGGGACGTGTCTTGTCGAGCACTATTTATTGTTCGTGCATTATTCATTTTTGAATGTTAAACATACGCCCACGTCGTGCCTCTGCAAAAAACATTCAATCAGGTGGACGACTTCTTTTATTGTGTTTCAGCTCCTGAGGCAACAAGCGGGAGACAAAGGCCCGTCTCAATCCGCAAGTCGGACTAATGGATCCATGTAAGGTGATGCTTCCCGACACTCAACCTCATTTTCAAGAGTGTGCACAAACACACACGGCAAGTGCATCCATCTTTCTTTGACATGCTCCTTGAAATTAAATGAAAGATAAATCATGCCATGTTGCACACCAATAACATTTCCTAAATAGTAAAAAGCGTTATTTTCCGTCAACTGTATTTACGGCAAAGTGACATTGTGAATTTTGTGAACACGTTTGATTTGGTTCAAGAAGTCTATTATAGAGTTTTATGCATCAATTGGATAAATATTCATTTCAAATAGAATGTTTATTTGCTTCTACATTTGACCCCGTATGGCCTTAATCCGTGCTTGCTTGTTTTGGCATTAGTAAGCAGAAAAGGTGATCACATTTCAAGCAACATGATGAAAACTATAAAATTAAAATCATTGACTTCTTAAGTTTTTATAATCATTGGTCTACACTAAATTCTGTAGAGTACATTTTACTCTATAGTCTATTTCGTCTCAAACTGTCTCCCAACCTGAAGTTGTGGGTTTGTTCCTCAACCCTTGACTAACTTTATTATTATTTTTAAATAAACTAGTAAAGTTTAGTCAAAATCTCTCCTTGCAAAATGTACTGAGAATTTCTGAGTATATTTTTTTTAACTCATTCACTGCCATTGACGGATACAGACGTCAACAATTAATTTGAACTATTTCTAATAGTTTAAAAATGTTTCCGCTTTTGTTAAGAGTATTAAAACCTAGAAAAAAAAATACTGTACATTTAGAACAGATATAAAAAATTGTGATTAATCTTGAGTCAGGCGATTATATTTTTTAATCGCATGACTTCACTAGTTAACTCATGATTAATCACTAATTTTAGATCTGTTCTAAATGTACAATTAAAAACATTCTAGGTCTTCATACTCTTAACAAAAGTGAAAAAAAGTTAAAACTAATAGAAATAGTTCAAATGAATTTGTGACGTCTATAACCGTCAATGGCAGTGAATGAGTTAAAAGGTGTTTTCACACGATAGGTAAATTCTCTTGTACACACTAAAAGTAAGAGTAAAATGTCATTACTGTTTAAATCTGATGGATGGAGAGTTAGCTGGAAGTCGGAACCAAATGCCATCAAAAAGTGAGATGTTACTAATATTGAAGACATTTCTCTACATAATAGTCAATATCATAAAGGTAAAAGGACTTGGGTCACAAAGGCCATTTCAGACTCAAACGACCATTTTGTAGAATCTGGTCTCTGTATGACAGGGCAGAGTACGTGCACGCAAACATGACACGGCTCAGCCTAATTTTCTTCTGTAAAGTAAAATTGTTAATAAGAGGCAGACTAACAAAGTTTCAACTTGCCAGTGAGCCTCTATTAGGAAAAACAACTTATATAATTCCAAAGCAGTGAGTCATACAGTCGAATGTGTTCGAGCAAGAGCCCATGTGTAAAGAGATCATTAAATTGTACGTCGTTCCATCTACACGCATCTACATGTTGGACCTCATTACTGTTTACGCGGGCGGCGGAGGGCAGGGCGCCGACTATCTTTCTGAGGTGAGGATGAGTAATGCCACCCTGTCCTCTCTGCGGGGCATCGCAGCATCAAATGCTTGGAGGGGACAACCGAGGAGACGTTAGCGGGTGGGCGGTGTGGAAAGGCAGCATTTCCACCGAGATGCCCTCGCTCAGATGCCTCAGAGAAGTCATTTGTGTGTCCGCCTTTCTCCTTGTTTTCAAAACATTTGTGCTCTAAACATGTCTGTCCTTTTTTGTAACGGTTGTAATCAAGCCGTACTTTAATGAGAATTTACTAAAGTGGCAAAACATTCTTGCTAGTATGAATGTTCACTTCCCTTGACTTTTTAGTGACCACGCCCCTTTGCTGTGCACTCTACTTCATATTTCAAGAAAGCAATGTGCATTAATACATTCACTAGAGCAAATGTAGTTCACGTTCACAAATAATGTACAATATATCACTGTAGGCCACAGCTCGGGGCAGGAACATTGTGTCCTTCTGGATTATATGTCAACCCACATTTTCCAATGAGAGCATAATATGATCTGGGCACGGGTCACAATTAGGTAACCTGCCATATACTCTCATTTTGTCTTTATGCGGATAATAATGATCACGTTTTATTTTGGTGGTAGCTTGGCGTGGTTAGAGAACTAACTGCATCTTTGCGCCATCATGAAAAAAGAGATTGTGAATCCTGTGAGGAAAATGAAATTGTCACAGTAGCAAAAATTCCCATAGACAAAACGGACTAAATAGAAAAAGAGAAGTAATTAATCACTGCAGTGATATTTGTACATTACTGGAGTGGGCAGTATATTGAATTATGATAATACATATGTAAGTAACTGCTCAAATGTACATTGTATCTTAAAAAATATGTATAGGACAGGGCTATGAATATGAACAACATAAACGGTGTATAATATATAAGTTGATACCAACAAGTCCTGCTAGCCTTTCTGACAACCATATTGTGAAATCTGTGAGTCTTGTTTTTAAATCAGGTAGTGCATGTGTACCTAATGAAGTGTCTGATATGCCAAAGTGACCTTTGCAGCTGATGGAACAGCTCCAAATGGTCGCACTGTAAATAAAAGCTGCGCCAGGCTAGTGCTGATCGACACAGCCTCACATCTATGACATGAAAGCCTTTTGTCAATCAACGTGGTGGGTTCGAGGCGACGGGTGGAGGGTTACCACCGTTACCAGCACCACCGTTTTAATCCACTGTGATGCGACATGCCTACTTGGAGATCCGTGCTACTGACCTGTTGCCTGCGGGTTGTCGCAGCGTTCCCCCCGGCATCCTGGTGGGCTTCACTCACGTCCGCCGGCCCCGGCTCCGGCTCGGCCGCGTCGGTTCGATGCTCCCGAGCCGCGTCCATCATCTCGAGGTGTTTGCACCGCAGCAGCTCCAGCTCCAGGACCCCGGCCAGCGTCGCCCTGAGGCGCTCCCCGATGCGGACGCGCTCGGTGCCCGACCAGAGCGAGCTGACGCAGCCGCGGCGGCCGGCGGCCATCGTCGCTCTCGCCGCTGGCCAAGTTGGCGAGCAAAGGGCTGACGGATGCTTACGGCGACGGTCCTCCTATCGGGTAACGCATCCGGTCGAGGGATCGCATTGCAACATAACAGCCGCTTATTATAACGCAGTTACGTACGTTCAGCCCAATAGTGGAGCATTTCAGCGAGTAAATGCGCCGTGACCGGATCCACGAGTGACCTCCCGTTGCCACTTATTTGTGCGGATAACGAGCGGGAGTCGCCATGGTGCCAAGCAGGCTGCAGTACTTCCAAATGAGACAATGCAACACACGCGCAACGTGGGAAGCGGCGCCGAGGGGGGCGGGGCCAACGGGTTTTTGCCGCGCTGCTATTGGCTCGCAAGTTTTTTCGAATAGACGGGTGGGAAGAAGGAAATAACGTCGCGTTCAACTTGGTGCGTACAGGCTAGTCCATAAAAAAAAAAAAAGTCGCATTCCTGGAGAATTCCCATAGAGATAGTGTGTCTTAACAAGTGACCTCATCACGGGGGTCTGTTTTATGTTGTCAGGGTGCTTTGTGTCTTTAGGTGACGTTTTTAGTGGACTCTATTTGATGTGACATGCGTGAACTGCAATTGAGAACATGTACACACAAAATCCCAAGCTCCAAAATCTGTTTTCTTTAATGCATAGGGAAATACATTTTGATATATTTTATATAACAGTACTTTTTGATATATTGGGCAGCACTTTTTTTTAACCAATCATGACACTTTTTTTTTTTTTAAAGCATTTCTCAACTTTCCCAGTTTTTTTGGCCCCAGTCCTAGCGTTTTGGTAACGTGTTGCAGACATAAATTTCAAAATGAATTAATGTTTTAGAATAAATAAAAACAATACAGATGATCACTTACAACATTAAAAATTGTTTTTTATTTGTATTCAAATCAATATAGCTGAACAAGCCCCCCATGACAATAATAAGCAATTTTACAGCCTCATTTTGACACCAGCATCGTCAATACTTTTGATTGTTGTTTGATTAATAACGATAAAGTCAAGTTCTGAATTCCTTTTCCGGTGAAAAAACAAGATTTGATACATTTAGTCATTGGCAAGTACCATCATTTGACCACGAGATGGCGAACTTCTTCATCAAAATGTAGTAATCTGCCCTTTGACCTGTGGTGCAGGGACCATCTCGAGTCAAAGGGGACCAGTGCTGTAAAGTGACTTCATTGATTTTACAACAAATGGCTACAATTAATTAAATCTGTATTATATTCACATTTATTTGGAGAAAAAAAGTGTTAGAATGTAAAGTCACATTAACAACAGTTACACTTGCAAAGACTTTGTGAAAGTTTAGAATTTGTCAAGCTGGGTCTAAAATAATTCATCTTCATAGTAAATATTTCGATACTGCATGTCACGTTTATAAATAGTCATACATTTAGAATTGTTTTCTTCATTTTACTGAAAATGCTGTCTTGCACTCCCTGGAGTTCTCTGGTGCCCCCTAGTGCCAGCAGTGCTCAATAACTATTACCTTTTTTTCAAATAACCAATCCCAATTTCCATATAACAAATAGTTTGTTGTAAAATGACTGCATTTTAGCTACCACACAAACAGCATTGTGACATAGTGGTTAGCACCCGTGCCTCACAGTTCTGTGGTTCTGTGTCCGAGGGGGAGCTCATGCCACTACTACTTCTCTGACAGTCTGATTTAATGTTCACTTTGCACTTCCCATGTTATGTAAGCAGCGGCTATCGAACCGAGGTCAAGTTGTCAAACTGGGACAATCAAATGATAAAGATGTCACCAGGAGTTCTGCCATGAGTGGCTTGACCTCATTTGCATTCCTTTCCCTGGCCTTTGTGCCCCCCTCCTGACAGCCCACATGACTGCGAGAATGCTAAGTCAGGTAACCAGTACGTGTGAAGCCACTAGCGAGGACCACACTTTATTTGTATTTTTTGGGGGGGGGAGGCAGACTCCTCCCCGCTCGCTGGTCTATAAATCCCCCTCGACGGCCGCCTTGTGTCGGGGTTTGTAACTTCCACCGGAGGGGACGTCAACGTCAGCCACGAGTCACCGATCGCACCGCAGGTCCCGGCAAACCACCCCAAGCAAGCAACCAAGATGGCGCCCTTTGAGAAATCCATGGAGATGATGATGCCCTTTAAGCAGAGGAAGTGCTTGGGTGAGTGATGGAAAATGGAGACAGTCGTATAGTGAGTTGTGTATATATTTTTTTAATTGTTAGTTTTAATAGTTTTTTATTTATTCGTTTATTTGTTTTATTCTTTGGAACATGCTTAATGTTAGTTATTAGGTGTGGGTTTTTTTTTTTTGCAATATGGCATTTAAAAAAAAAGACAAAATGAAAAGCATTTACATTATAACTAGTTTGAGTGTTATTAACATTAAATGTAGTTTCAGTTTGTTGTCGTTTTTTTTTTAGAGCGCCCTTTATTTAATGTTAACAAAACGATTTTAGATTTTTTGTTGTAGTGATTTCATTTGTGTTAACTAATAATCAGACAGGACTATCTTTGATAATGAGGTCTTTAACTCATTCTCTGCCATTGACGGCTATAGACGTCAAAAATTCATTTGAACTATATTAGTTTCACATTTTTTCCCACTTTTGTTAAGAGTATGAAAACCTAGAATTTTTTTCTTGTGTATTTATAACAGATATAACATTTGTGATTAATTTTAAAAAAAAATTAACTGTCTGATGCCCCTCATTTTTATATATATATATTTTTATTAGGGGCATTAGGCGATTACAATTTTTAATCGTAATAAATCACATGACTTCACTAGTTAACTCAAGATTAATCACAAATTTTATATCTTCTAAATGTGCAATAGATGTTTTTCTAGGTTTTCATACTCTTGTTAACAAAAATGTAAAGCTAATAGTTCAAATTCATTTTGGACGTCTGTAGCCGTCAATGGCAGTGAATGAGTTAATTTGAACTCTAATAGCGACACGGATATAAAAAAAAAAGACAAAAATTAATCTCTAACAACCAATGTCTTTTCTGCCTAGAAACAAGAAAAGACGAAGTGTGCAGCATTCGCTCCAAATTCCCCAACAAACTGCCGGTGAGTTTCTTCTCCTGTGTGTCTTTTGTCTCAACTTGTCCTCCAGCTGTTGACGGTTTTGTCCTCTAGGTTATTGTGGAACGTTACATCCGTGAAAAGACTCTCCCCCTACTGGACAAAACAAAGTTTCTGGTTCCCTTTGAGCTCACTTTGGGTCAGTTCCTCTGCCTGCTCAGGTAAAATGATCTCACCTCAAAAGTTTCACTTCCGCCCTCGTTTGCGCGTCTCATTCTGCCCGTCCTCTCAGGAACAAAATTGACCTGGAATCGACCCAGGCGCTCTTCCTGCTAGTGGCCGAGAAAAGCATGTCCTGCATGTCCTCCAGCATGGGGGAGGTCTACTCCCACTACAGAGACCTCGACGGTTTCCTCTACATCACCTACGCCTCGCAGGAAATGTTCGGAGCGCCCCGACCGGCGATGAGGCCGCCGTGCTGAGCCTGCGGGAACCTCCCGAGCAACTCGGGAGGTCCATTTTGTGGACATTTGAAACATGAGAGCTGCTTCGCGCGGCGTTAGTCCCACACAAACCTTCTGTCATGGGGAGAGATTCAACTTGATGCTGATCTCAAACAGGAAGAAGAGAAAAAAAAGTCAAGAAAGAAAATTCACCAAATGTCCATCGGTTGGGGTCTCATTGACATTTTGCGGGAGGAGTGCAATGCAGACAAAGGAAGGCGCTACTGGTGGCGCTCAAACAGGCTGCTAATCACTCCCTCGAGGCACTTATTCCTCCTCCCTCGCATCACTTCTTCCTTCCTCCACAATGTGAATTTGTGTCCCAGACTTTTTGTCGCAAGGACTATTGAGGCACTGTGACGTGTTTCGGTCTTCAAAAAGAAATAAACGTCCTTTTAATACATTGACTTGGTGTGATGTTTTTCAATGGCGCCTCCAGATATGTTTATGTAAAGGTTGAACGGAGTTCAAGACAAACAGTAAACAAAATGTCAATTGTAACTGGTTGCCGGGCAGATTTTTGCCAGAGCCCCGCACAGTACCCACCCACTCAAAAATTCCCTTAAAAAAATGCTGTGGGGGTCTATTTGTGATTTCGACTGGTGGCCAGCCAATTGCAAGGTACATGCAGTGGATATAAAAAGTCTACACACCCCCGTTCAGATTCTTGGTATCTGTGATTAACTAATTCACTGCCATTGACGGCTATAGATGTCAAAAATTCATTTGAACTATATTAGTTTCGCATTTTTTCCCACTTTTGTTAACAAGAGTATGAAAACTGGAATGTTTTTTTATTGTACATTTATAACATATTAAATTTAATATTAATTACAATTTTAAAAATGTAATCATCTGACGCCCCTAATTTTTTTTATAATCTTTTCTTTCTTTTTTAATTAGGGGCATTAGGTGATCAGATTTTTAAATTATAATTAATCACATGACTTCACTAGTTAACTCAAGATTAATCACAAATTTTACATCTGTTCTAAATGTACAATACATTTTTTCTAGGTTTTCATACTCTTGTTAAAAAAAAGTGGAAAAAAATGTGAAACTAATAGTTCAAATTCATTTTTGACGTCTATAGCCGTCAATGGCAGGGAATGAGTAAAAAAAAATGAACACAAGAAATTATTTCAAAACTACCATTCAAATGGCTCAAATCTATTAAAAAAAAAGGAAAGTAAAAATAAACTGAAAGTATGTGGTTGCAAAAGTGTGCACCCCCTAAAAGTAATTTGACGCTTTTGTTCAAGTACTGACTTCTATTTTGAGCTGTTTATATAATAAACTTCCAAAAATGTCAACCTTGGTCTCATCAGGTTATAACAAAAAATTAATTTGATGTTATTTTATAGTTAATCAAAAAAAATCTCACAGGAGTGTTGCCAATTTAAGATCACTGTAGGATTACACACTCATTAATGAGTGTCACATTTAGAGGCTATTTGTCCTCCCCCCCATCTGCATGTACACAATGAATCGTTTACACACAGGTGGCCAATTCCTCACCTCTCCTCTGAGAACCTGCACTATGCACATTATTAGTTACATAAGTTGAAGCCTACAAGGTTCAACATGTCACAACTTTTTTTATTTTTTATTTTTTATAGATTCTGCAGAGGTGACGGGAACAAAGAAACAGGAGGAGGAGGTGAAACAAGGTGAGCCTGTGAATCCACAAACAAGACCCAAAAAGGAAGGAGGTGGGGAAAATTGGGATGGTGGCGGGGGTGGTGGTCTTCCTGACGGAAGAAGACAGGAAAAGGGAAAGGATGTACAAGAGAGATAGACTGTACAGTAGGTTTTAACGGCAGTCTATGTAAACACACAGGGAGGGAGCACAAGCACACACACATCAAATCATGCCTCGGCCCACTTCGCATCGCCGTGGACATTCCGGCAGCTTTGTGCTAATTCAGAAGCAGGTCAAAATGAGAGGAAGCAACATAACTTTGTACTAACCCTAACCCTAACCCTTGTACTCAGGGGCGTCAACACTACAGGCTCGCTCCATAGTCAACATAAAGACAGTCGGTTACAAACATGTACCTGTTAGTGTTATGCAATACCACATATATACACTAGAGAGCGGCATTTACTCACATATTTATAAGGTATTTATCAGGTCAAGCATTAGATCTGTTATTTATATCAAATCAATGCCTGTGTCCAAATTCACAAGGCTGGGCCCTACGAAGGCTGACTTTGTCGGCTGCATGACGTCACTCCCAGCGCGACTCGACAGCACGCACGGATTTATGACTGATTGACACATGAATGGATTGTCGGTCAATGCGCTACAGACAAGCAGCATTGACACTCCATTCATGTGTAAATCTGTGCGTGGCGTCGAGTCGCGCTGGGAGTGACGTCATGCAGCCGACTTCCCAATTTTACATTGCCCAATAAATAAATAAACAAAACAAGCATTTAATGATGTAGAAATAGCATTGTTTGCTAGCAAGGCCTTTTTGCAAATAGTATTATAGCGCTAATGCTATCAATAGCATCTAGCAAGCTCTTTTTTAGGTAACCACCTTAACAAGAGATGACCACCATAAGACTGATTATTTTTTGTTTTTAGTAACTGATCATGAATAATAAAGCTTATATATAAAAAAAAAGAATATGTATACTGAGGCATTTTTAAAAAGATGACCATGTGTCGTTTGAAAAAAAAAAAAAAAGAGACCAAAGGCAGGTATAGTCAGGCGGTTTTTTTAAAAACGTTTTTGTATAGTAAGACATTTTTTGTTCCTAAACAATGAAAGTCAACTATTCACTTCTGATGCCAGTAATTAGACTATATAGTCAAAAACGAACCTTGTTTAATAAGATACATAAGAAACAACTAATTGTGGAATTAATACTCGAAATATAAATGCCTGAATCTGAAAATGGAGTAATGTTTGATCACGTGACTCAACTGTGTCCAATAGGCCTTTTAGTGGTTCTCAGAATGAAGGATAGAAAGACACGTTGTTGCGCTTTCATGAAATAGCCGCTTTGTGTCTCCTCTGTGCAGTGATCGTGCTATGACTCAATATGGCCGACAGAGGGCAGTATATATCATTACTGTACAAGTATTTGTACTGTATAAAACTATGTACAGCGGCGAGTGACTGTTCCTTCTCGTACCAAGATTACATCCCGTAAATATACTATTGAACAAAACCTACATAGCCAAGAGCCGAATGATAAATGTTCCTTTTTATTTATCTGGCAAAATAACAAAAAGGGAAGCATTTGGAGTCAACGCCAGGAAATACAAAAATATAGATGAAATGATTTATTTCCTCTCTCTTTCTCCAAATTGACAAAATTATATTTCTTTGGATCAACAAATAATGTGGACTATATACTGTATACTATAAGACATCTTTTACAAATTTCGGTTCAGACGCATCATGCAACATCCTGCTACCCAGTGAAGAGGTCCAGGATGCAGCAAAGTCCTCTCAGGTGGAAAAAAAAAAAATCACTCCACCCTCGCCCTCCCCGTTTATTTTATTTTATTTTTTTAAGTACAGCTCTGGAAAAAAAAAGTGACCACTGCTATTATATGAATGGTATGTTTGAGTGCAATGAACATTTTTGTTATATTCTGTAACCTACTACAAGATACTTAATTGTAAATGCATTTTTGTTTAAGTCATTTAGAGGAATGATTCTCAAAGTGGTATGCAGGCTCCCTCTTGTGGTAATAGAAAGAATCACTGAATTAAAAGTTGAAACTTCATATTGCGCCAGTGGCTTTTAATCCAGTACATTTGCATATATTCATTTAAAGCGGTTTATATTGGAAATATATATTATATTAGGCACTATTTTTCAGCATCTGTATTCATAGTAAACGTTTGTCGTGTCTGTTTTGATGTGCTACGTGGTATAAGAACCACTGATTTTGAGCATTTATTAACAGAAAAGGGAAAATGAAAGTAACCAGTGTTTTTTTTTTTGGTCTCCATTTTTGTCCAGAGCTGCATTTTTAACAACACGTATCCCCCCCATTTCACAAGAAAACCAACTCCTCAGTCTCTCTCTGGTGTGCGGAGAGTCCCAAACAGGAAGTGCCCGCTCTACTCCTGCAGCGCTGCCACGCGCTTGGACGGGGGCACCAGGTGGTCGGGCAGCGCGGCGGGCAACTCGTGGCCCTCCAACTTGACTTTGATCAGGTGGTTGGCCAGGGCGAACTCGTCGTTGTCGAGGAGGCCGTCTCTGTCCACGTCGGCCAGCTTCCAGATCTTTCCCAGCACCGTGTTGGGCAGTTTGGACTTGAGCATCTCCTTCTTGGCGGCGGCGCCGGACACTTTGCCGTTGATGGGCGAGAGCGTGTAGAAGATCTCGTCGTAC
This sequence comes from Vanacampus margaritifer, assembly GCF_051991255.1. NCBI lineage: Eukaryota > Metazoa > Chordata > Actinopteri > Syngnathiformes > Syngnathidae > Vanacampus > Vanacampus margaritifer. Next base: position 20,112,621 of record NC_135441.1, on the reverse strand, counting down.
GAGGGCTTGTCGCGGTTCACCACCCACTCAAGGTCGTCGATGCCTTCGCCGGCGCCCTCGCCGTAGCCGTGGCCGAAGGGGCCGCTCATGGTTCCGTCGAAGGCGCCGCCCTTGACCGTGTGGCTGGGCAGCGCCGCCTCCTCCTGCCGCACCAAGGCCATGAGGCGGGCGATGTCGTTGGCCAGCATGTCCTCCACCGCTTCCAGCAGCTTGGGCTTCATGGCGGCGAATTTGGAGAAGTCGTGAGCGTTGAGCATCTCCTGAGGACAGAAAACAGGAATTGGTGATAGAAATAGATCTTCCAGTGGCAGCGCACAAGCAGGATTTCCTGGCAAACCAGGAAAAATAAATCTGGTCCACATCCTGGAGGGTTTCGTCGGAAAAAGGGAGGTGAAGGTGACGCCGGGTACGCGTGCAGTCAAAACTCGCTTCACCAACAAATTGGGCTTCGGTTCGTCAACAGTTTTGGCATCGAACGTTCTTTGCGCTTTTCATCTTTATTGTTTGAATAAAGATTGGAATGGATTCGTTCTATTTCCACAAACAGGAAAAAAAATCCTCCTATTGAAATGAAATTTAAAAAAAACAAAAAAAACAGTGACCGCACTGGCCTTCAATTAGCAAAAATTTGCAAATAATTGATGCAAATTCAACTGCTTTGACAGCTTTAAAAAAAAAAAATCAATTCCTGAATATGCAACAATCATAAAAACAAAGAAATAAAAAATAAGTAAATATTGAAAAAATGTAATACAATAAAACAAGTAAACTTTTTGGGACGTTTTAGCTTTAATTTAATGGACGTTGTGCATGCCTTGGCCACCTGGGGGCAGTATAACACTGACAGACACACAAGAAGAAGAGTTTCATAATTGACTCAGGAAGCTGAAGCCATATTTTGTGCCTGTAAGTATTGTGTCTACTTATGCGTTTCTCAACGCTTGTGTTCAAATACCATCATTGAAGGGGTCAAAACGCCACAACATCAATGATATTCATTGAAGGTGTTTTGCGTTGTTTGTTAGCATTAGGCTAAACACACGTTATTATATGGCTAAGCTATGTGCAGAGGTGGCAAATCCAGGTCCAAAAAGTAAAAACCCTGCCACAGTTTGGCTTAGCCCAAGGTGCTAGCTAGCTATCTCCCTAGGCGTAGCCCCAGGTGCTAGCTAGCTCCTTAGCTCGTTTATGAGCTAGCTGGCTTGCTAGCTAGCACTTGGGGCTAAGCCAAACTGTGGTGCTTGTTTTAAATACACAATGTGTAAATATTATTGTATATTTCGCTTCAAAGTAAACTTGAAACTGGGTCTGGGAGTGTCAATAAACATCTTGAAGCCTCTTTTTAGGAAGAACTGCCAAAGTGGACCATACCTGCATCTTAGCAAGGTTGGGGAAATCCCCAGGTGAGATCTGATGCTCCTTCTCCACCTTCACGTAGATCTCACCCAAGTTAGCAATCAGCTCTTTCTTCTTCGACTCCTTTCCAAACACACTCGGCATTTCCTTCTTCAGCGAGCAGATGATGTACGCGTGCACCTGAAAGACAATTGAAAAGTCTGAGAGTCGGCGTGTAAAGCTTTTAATCAATGCGATAAAGAAGAGACTGGCTTTTTCGTCTGACAGTATATCGGCACGAAACCGATTTGATAAGCATTAACCTTTGCGAGGCGCGCTCGCTTGATGAGGTCGTTGAGTTTTCGTAAAGCAGCGTTGCGGGGCAAGGACTGGATGTCCGTGAAGAGGTCCTGCTCCTCCGCCTCAAACAACTTCCTGTTGTCGGGCACCAGGAGGGGCTGCGCCCAAAACGAGCCGATGTACACGCGCACCACCTGCAGGGAGGGGGGAGGGGGGGGGGCGACACATTAGACACGTGACGCGAGGAACCTGCGCCCGCATCCGTGACGCTGATGACACAGCAATGTGGATTGGAAGAATCAACAGATAATCAACGGTGCATTTGTGAAATGTAAACAAGACACATGAGGTAGCGTGAGGACGGAAAAAAAAAAAAAAGCACGGCGAGACGCTAAAAGTCCTTCAAACGTGCATTCTTGCAGACGGCTAAGGTCAGTGAATAATTGGCCACATGACCCTTTGGTATACGTTTATGACTTTCGACCGAGTTCAAACATTAACTAAGAAGCAAGAGAAGGGGGATTATTTAAAAAAAAAAAAATCACATGATGTCATGTGGCACCAATCGAAGAGGTATATTTATTGTAAAAAAAAAAAAATCATAATAAAAGCAACAACAACAAAAATCAGCTGTAATTCATTATTCAATTACGGTTTGCCACAACAACAAAAAAGAGGTTTGGTTCAGTCTTTTCTCCAAACGACATTCCAATGACCTTGCCAGCAAGCACAGTAGATCTGGTTGCCCTCCATTTTTCCTCCGTCCATTTTCTATACCATTTGTCCAATCACACCTATGGACAATTTAGAGTGTTCAGATTGATGGCTATAGACGTCAAAAATTCATTTGAACAATTTCTATTAGTTTAAAAAAAAATTCTCCACTTTTGTTAAGAATATGAAAACCTAGAAGAAAAATATTGTACATTTACAACAGATATAACATTTGTGATTAATCGTGAGTTAACTATTGAAATCAAGCGCTAACTTAAAATTAAAAATAAATTAAAATAAATCGCCTGACGCGATTTAAAAAAAAAAAAAGGAAAGAAAAAATTATTAAAAATTAGGGGCATCAGGCGGTTACATTTTTTTAATCGTAATTAATCGCATGACTTCAGTAGTTAACTCACGATTAATCACAAATGTTATATCTGTTCTAATTGTACAATTAAAAAAAATCTAGGTTTTCATACTCTAGTTAACAAAAGTGGGGAAAAAAAATGTTAAACTAGTAGAAATAGTCGATGGCAGTGAATGAGTTAACCGAACATGCAAACTTTGCAAAGGAAGGCTGTTGACCGCCATTTTGTTGGGAAACCCATTTTCCAATCCTCACTAACATTTGGACTGGCACACGCGCTCACTGCACCGTGCTGGGGAAACAGTCTGGTACAAACGCAGCTCCTTCCCTCATGGAGCAATCTTCGGAAAGAGCTCAAAGTGAAGGATCTGCTCTCATTGAGCTCTTTCAACTTGAAGCGCAAGTCTGCCGATGCTTCGCTTCATTTGCTTTTAAAGAGAGTGAAAACTGACGATTGTTGTCATAAGACATTGTCGGAATGTTTTTAGCTGTCAAACCTGTTTTGTGGGTTGGCTGCCCATCTTGATCAAGAAGAGATTTTTAGTCTCAATTTTTTTTTAAATTAATTATTATGATAATTAATTGCTTTCTTGGCTAAATAAATAAAGGCTCAATAGTAAGTAATTATGCTATCAATAGTTAATAAATAATGTAATACTACAATATTAAGTTGACATTTGGGCAATCAGCTACACAAACTCATTACAGTCATTAACTCAATCACTCCCAGCCATTTTCACTGAAGCAATCCCCTTCGCTCGCGGCTGTTTTACTGCATTTTGACTGATCTTGCAAGGCCCACAGAATATTGTGTTCTATTGCCTACAAAAATAAAGATTAGAGTCTCTTTTTTCATCAGGGAAAAAAAAAAGTATACATCTATCTGTTTACGTTTTGCAGCAATTAGCATTCGAATATAGCTAAGTTTCATCATTATTCACAAATCTGTTTAAAAACGGTGGGGAAAAGATTCATTCACTCACTCTCAGCCATTTTCACTGAAGCAACCCCCTTTCGCTCCCGGCTGTTTTACTGAATTTTGCAAGGCCCACAAAATATTGTGTTCTATTGCATTTTGTAGCAATTGGCAAATGTTGCAACGTGGCCCTGGTTGGTCTCTTATACTCTGCTGCCACCTGCTGGCCGTTTTTGTAATATCTACCATTGCTTCAATCATTTTCTGAAGTTCAGAGGCTGCATCAAAGCTTTCTGTATGCTCTAGCATTAAAAAAAAAAAGTTTTTGGGACCATGGCAATATTTAAAATAGAACGTTTTTATACGTTTTTTGGGGGAGCAAATGAATGAATCACCCAACAAAAAAAAAGCAATTAACTCTTAGACTGCCAACCGTTTTCAGAAAAGGGATGCCGTGGGTGCCAACCGATTTAAGCATTTTTGACTGATCTTTCAAGGTCAACAGAAAATTATGTGTTTGGACTATGGAAACACACATACTACCAAATGAAAGATTGGACTCTCATCTTTCATCAGAAAAAAAAGTTTGTTTCTACCTTATTCTGTTTTTTCAGTAATCAACAATAGAAAATGGTTAGTTTCACCTCTGTTTTGAAAAAAACGTCTTTTAACGTCTTTGGCACTCATCCATAGGATTTTACTAAACGTTATTTAACGTTTTTGGCAGTCAAAGAGTTAAGGTACTGGCACACAAAAACCCTTTAAAAATATAAACGTTTTGTCAGGCCTGATGTGTGCAAAGTTTCACGAGCATTTGGTAAAGTTAACACCCTCAAAAACAGCACTATTTTTCTTTGCAAACAGTGCGTTGCCACGGCAACAGTGCACGACAAAATAAAAAGGTCATTTTCGGCCGAGCCCAACATAAAAGCACAAACGATGCGCCGCGATGTTTTGACGCTGTGGGGGAAGCCGCACGTACCTCTGGCGTGTTGATGATTTTCCCCAGGGACCACATGAGCGCCCCGTAGACCCTCATCAGCTGCTGCGTGCTGATCTGGTCGGCCTTGTTGAGGACCACGCGCATTTTGTCCTCGTGGTTCTTGAGCGCGCGGATCACCTCGGAGAACTCGTCCGAGATGTCCAGCTTGTGGGCGTCGAACAGCAGGATGATGCGGTCCACGCGCTCCGCAAACCACTCCAACACGGCGGCAAAGTCGTAGCCTGCGGGGCGGGAGGAAGACGCGGGACACTTTGACTTTGCGTGCGCATTATGTACGCGCGTGCTAGCGATTCCTCGACATACACGCAAGGCCAGTACATTAACTGTGTGTTTTCACACTTCCGCTTAACTAATACAGGAAGATTTGGTTCTTTGCTCAAGCGTTTTTTTTTAAGGACATCCACAAGTTTCATTACCTCAAATTGAGAGTTCATATATTCTTCTCAAGGACAATTTAAAAAAATTCTCAGGCACTGCACGCATGGTATGAATTTGATTATTATTCATATATACTGTACATAAACTAAAATTGGAAACCGGTTTCCTTTCAAAGAATATTTAGTTTCAATAATGGTAATGAAGACTATGGTTGGCTATCGATTTTAATTTCCTCAATCGATTTTGATTCACAAGAGTTCAATTCGATTTAGATCCCCCCTCCCCCCCGGATTCGATTCACTTCAATTTAATCCCATATTAAATACGATCTATTTTAAATATTGCCATGGTCCCAAAAACGTACTTACGTTTTTTTTTAATGCTAGAGCATACAAAGGCTTTGATGCAGCCGCTGAACTGCAGAGAATACTTAAAGCAACGCTAGTTTTTTTTTTTTTTTACAAAAAACGGCCAGCAGGTGGCAGCAGAGTATAAGAGATCCACCAAAGCCATGTTGCAAAAAGGCTATTTTCCCCAGATTTGTGAATAATGATGAAACTTAGCTATATTCTAATGCCAATTGCTGCAAAACGGAAACATACTTATTTCCTGATGAAAGAAGAGACTCTAATCTTTCTTTTGATAGTTTTTTTATATATATATTATATTTTCATCATTCTAATTCAAATGTTGTAAATATAAATCAAAAATATTCTGAATTGTCTTAAACTGCAATAAGTCAGGTCTTTCATTAATGTAAGAAAATACTTTTAAATTCACGTGAACAATAAATTCCAAGAAGATAAGATACAAAAATATTCTCTTTTCTTGTGATTTTATGAGGGAAAAAAAGATTTTAAAATAATCAATTCATGGTTTTATTTGCTGATCTCTCGCCCAAAAAAGAAAAATCGATTCAATATTGAATTATTTTATTTTTTATTTTTTATTTTTTTTTTTAAACCCAGCCCTAATAAAAAGATTTGTGGCTCCTCAAACACTTTTCTGTTGTCCGTCAGGTTTAACAATTATTAATGATTAAACAATTGCGTAGTTTTCTAAACGTTTCATGGCAGTGACAAATTGTACCTTGAATTAATTCAGAAAAAAAGAAGAAGAAAATGTTAAACAAAATGCGAACAACCAGTGTGACACAATGTTTCACTGTACTTTTTGCCTTTAAAAAAAAAAAGGAAGAAATGATGGTGTACAAACACGGTCGTATTTCTTAATAACAGAGGTGAAGAAAGGCTGAAGGCAACCAAATGGTATGATCCAAACATGTTGCAACGCACCCAGCAAGCAAACTTTGCACAGATGTGCATGCTATAAAAAAAAATATATTTTATACAACTCATTGACAACAAAAAAATTATCAGAATTTTACGTGTGCTCTCTATTTCAATCCCACTGTAAAAAAAATATTTTAAAAAGTCTGCAATGCGTGTTCATTCAAAATTAAACGTTTTAGCTCCACTACAGTCAGTCAAGTAAGGTTTAATTATTATTGATCGTATAAAAAAAGGGTGGAGCGGTTTACCCTGGTTACCTTTTAACCAGCTTTACTGAAACCAATGCATTGTGGGTATCAGTGCTGGGATTTAAATGACCTCTGCCTGACTTTCAAATCTTAAATCTGTGTTGCTGGTTGAAGTGCCGAGAACGGACGCACGTTAAATGAAGTACAGTGGAGGCCCATAAGGTCAAATTCCACCACAAAGATTCATATAACACTTGAGACTGCTCACTCTGCTCAAACTTCTTTCGAGACTTACAGTATATGTACTAAAAATGTTACTCCCCAAAAAAATAAACGCCATTTTTGACTGTCTAAGTGATTATTTGTAGTGCCATTATTCCAAAAAACAAATTGCAGGACTGATTATGTCCGACCTCGGAATCGTGAACTTTTTCTCCGTCAGGGCGTGACGGACAACAGAAAGGATTAGAGGCGTGTCATCGGATCTGTCCGCAAGTTCGCCTCGTTTGCGGCGTTATCTGCCATCAGCGCCGCGTATCTGCTGCGCACGCATTCCTTTCCGAGCCCTTTGTCCGCTGGAGAGCGAGAGAGCGGCAGTGGACAGGCGGAGGGAGGGAAAGAATTAAGATAACCGGGGAGATGAAAGAACTAGAAGGGCGAGCGAAAGTGAGTGAGGGCTTTCGTTTTTCCTGTGTGTGCCTAAGGTGCGAGTAGAGAGGACGACATTTTTAAAAGGTCCCTCTGGGAGACAGCAAGACGGCATTTTTCTATTCTTTTTTTTTTTTTTTTTCAACTTGAGAGACAGCTGCACAAGCATGAGGCTCACTTATAGCCTGCGCGGACAACTGCTGCTCCTTCGACGTATGACGACAACGCGCGGGGATGCGCGTTCATGCCTTATAGGGCAAGAACGTCAGCGTGTGACTCCTTTCATCAAATCTCATGGTCGCGGAGTAATAGGGAGTAACTAACCAACAAGCTCATTTAGTGGAAATTTGGACAGAGACAAAAATAAATACAGTGATTTAACGGACTCCGGATTTCATAGAAATAAAAAAAAAATATTGTCCACTCCACTCCAAGCAGCCATTTAAACAGTATAGTTACAGTACATTTCCAAGCAGGCTCACATGCCTACAAGGCGGCCATCTTGGTAGGGGGAACTTTCCTCATCAAAAGGAAAGCATTGTATGTGGCACCGCCCCCCCTACTGTCGACTGAAAGTGATATAAATAGTGCCTTCGGGTTAGCATTACGAACGTCACATGACTGAACCCAGAAAACAGATGAGCTTGTTGGCACTGTGGCGTCAATTCAAATTGCAGCAGGTGGCAGTACAAGACAAAATGGCCGCCCCCTGAGGTGGATAAAAACGGGCAAGTCAACCGTAAAAATTTCTTGACAATATGTTATATGTGACCTCACTAGTCTAAACATCACATTCTGATTAATATTGCATTTGTGGAATATGAGTTATGAAGCAAAATCCAGCCGTTTGTATCCATCTCAGGGGGCGGCCATTTTGCCACTTGCCGTCGACTGAAGGGGACGTCAATGTTGCTCAGGCAACATCCAATCAAGGCTCACCCATTTTCTGAAGCTGCGCTGTGATTGGTTGTTACCTGAGACCTGAGCAACAGTGATGTCATCTTCAGTCGACAGCAAGTGGCAAAATGGCCGCCCCCCTGAGCTGAGCTATATTAACCAGAATATCATATTTAGACGAGTGGGGCTGCATAGAATGTATTATTGTCAAAAAAATAAAATAATTGGGGGTCGACTTCCCTCTTTCCATAAACTAGTATTAGACTAGAGAGGGAAAATGCTCGACTTGACCTCCACTTCAAAGTGTAAAACACAACTTGAGAGTTTAACTAGCGGTTCTCCTCGTTTTGAACTTATTACCACACCTACAAGCTATGAAATCAATTTGACATTTTCTGCTCAGCCAAATAATAGCATCAATTTAGTTGACGGATTTCATCATGTTATGAATCACCAAATAACACCGAGCCTCATTTGTTGACTACACCAAAAAAAGTTACGCAATCAAAGTGTTACAAAATGATTTTTATGCTTGAACGTGTACTCGGTTCTTTCAATGAATCAGTGACGAGATGCCTCGTTGGACCTCAATTGCTCTTTGCAGTCCAGGAAACTTTCCAGCCAGCAACTGTCACGTTGACCTATAACTGTTTGGCTGTCATATATACAAAATATTCCGTACGCATGTGCTAATGCACCATTAACTCATTCACTGCCATTGACGGCTATAGACGTCAAAAATTCATTTGTTCTATTAGTTTAACATATTTTACACTTTTGTTAAAAAGAGTATGAAAACCTAGTTTTTTTTATTTTACATTTAGAACTGATTTTTTTATATATATTTTTATTCATTCACTGCCATTGACGGCTATAAACGTCAAAAATTCATTTAAACTATTTCTATTAGTTTAAAAAAATCACTTTTGTTAAGAGTATGAAAACCTAGAAAAAAAAATTAAGAACAGATGTAAAATTTGTGATTAATTGTGAGTTAACTAGTGAAGTCATGCGATTAATTATGATTAAAAAAATGTAATCGCCTGACGCCCCATATTTTTATTATCGTTTTCCCCTTCTTTTTTTTATTCATTCACTGCCATTGACGGCTATAAACGTAAAAAAAATAATTTCAACTATTTCTATTTGTTGAACCTTTTTTTCCACTTTTGCGAACAAGAATATGAACACCTAGATTTTTTTATTGTGCATTTAGAACAGATATAAAATGTGATTAATTGTGAGTTAACTAGTGAAGTCATGCGATTAATTACAATTTAAAATGTTAATCGCCTGTCGCCCCTAATTTTTAATAATCTTTATTTTTATGAATTTATGGCAGTGAATGCGTTGAAAGTCAACAACGTTAGCTTCTAACAAATCGACAGTATAACGCTAGGACACATTGATGGAATTGAGGCTTCCTGTAGTCTGGTGCCAGAAATCTGCATGGAGTGTTTCAAGTCTATACGCGCTTGTTTGTATATGATACAGTCGAGTACAGTATTGTATCAGTGTTTATACACAAACAGGGCAAACTGCTGTGTGTGTATTAGTGTACAGTACACTCATGAAAAGGTGCAGGGCGTCAAAATAAAAAGGTCACCTCAATATTCATCACAAACCTTGAAGCACTGCACTCTACATTCATTCTCATTTTGGTAACAATATTTTTTCATCCAGTTTGTTTGTATGACCCTTTTTTTTTTTTATATCTCTTTGCTGAACTCCTCGATTCACTCCAGCTGCTGCTTTTTTTTCCCCAACCCTTTTCTTTCTGCGCTACGTCTCATGAGAAAACTGAACTCAATAAAAAACAGATTGCATATCAACGCACGCGGTGGTGCTGACCTTCTTGTGGAAACTCTGAATTCTCCATTTGACTCCGCTTCCTTTTCTCAGACGGCAAAAGCCCTCTATCGCTATGCGTTACACTTCCTCTTGCGGCGTGCGCCGGAAAAAAAGGAAGACGTTTTTGCGAGTCATCTTGAGTCACACGAAAAGTGTGCACGTCGCACTTTGCAAGTGAGAGTGCGGCATGTGAACAGTGACTACAAACGGATGCACGGCATTTCCTAAAGTAGCGGTCGAGAGTGTTTATTTACTTAGCAGCAGATAGTACAAGGCTTTTAACTCATTTGCTCCCAAAAAACGTATATATACGTTTTTTTTTTAATGCTAGAGCATACAGAAAGCTTTGATGCAGCCTCTGAGCTGAAGAGGTGGCTTAAAGCAACGATAGTTATCACACACAAAAAACGGCTGGTGACAGCAGAGTATAAGAGCTCAACCAGGGCCATGTTGCAACAAGCTCTTTTCCCCTGGGTTTTCAACAGATTTGTGAATAAGGATGAAACTTAGCTATATTTTAATGCTAATTGCTACAAAATGCAATGGAACAGAATATTTTGTGGGCCTTGCAAAATTCAATAAAACAGTCGGGATTGCTTCAGTGAAAATGGCTGAGTGATTGAATTAATTGGTTGCAGTTACCTAGTGATATTATTTCCTTGAGGAAAAAAAATTATGTAATTTGAGGTGTGGTATTTATTTATTCAACTGAAGAAATATTTGCTGTCATGAGGATGAACAGCAAGTAAAGCGGCGCGTAAGGAGGAGGCGGTCTAGAAAATGACAAGTTCGAGCGACGGGAAATTAACTTAAGATTTACATGACCCGTTTTGTTACTTTTTGGACCCCAAGGGCCAAATAAGGAGTGACACGAGAAAGCTTTTTACAAACTGACAACCATAAATAACACAAACTGGCTTGAGAGGCAGCACATTTTTTTTGTTCCATTTTCATATTTGCGCTTCCTGTTTGGTTATATTCACGCATGAATGGCTCCGTGTTGTATTTGTGGGGTGCGAACTGGACAGACCTCGACTGATCCTCTGCTTCTCTCCTGACAGGATTCCGGGAGTGTCGATGATGCTGATGCTTTCCAGGACCGGGTTGGGCAACTGAGCACACATGAACCTATTTGGGAGGAGGGAGGGGTCAAGTACAAAAGAAGAAGTGTGAAAAAAAATTGGTCAGTGTGTACATAAGTTGAAAAGTAAATAGACAATAATGGAGCTTTAAATAACTCGTTTTCAAACTCAAACATGTGAGGAACACCTGTTAAGTTGCTGTCGAATATTTGTTAAACAGACTGGATCATATCAGCACGGTTGAGATAGCACTTAAAACATGAATTTGGATTATTTATAGCTACGGCATGTTTTTGTTTGACCAGCAGTGAAGTCAACATTGTGTCGCAGATGGTTGAATGAGGCGATCGCATTTTTCGTGTGTTTGGGGGAAAACACACTGACAAGACGTGATGAATTAGCAGCGGAAAACACAACTGGCTGATCTTATTTAACGGCCGTTGTTATTGGGGAGTTTTTATCGATTTGAAAATCCCACACAGACATACATTAAAAGTCCAAATGTGTTTTTGGCCTCAACTCAGGACAAAGAAAGCAATTGTCAACACTCAAAACAAGAGCTCAGAGGCGCTGGGTCATGAGACCGAGGGAGTCTTTGCTTTTACTTTCATGCTGAAACCACACAAAGGCATGCGCGCGCACAACCGCATGCACGGCAAACCCTGACAGAGGTCTCGTACCACACAATGGAAATAGGAAAATGAAAAGTGAGCGTGTAACATATGCTCCGGCCTTATGATACTCTACGGTTTGTTCTAGATAAGAAACATGCAGGATTTTTTCCGCCCATGTGTCATAGCTGCTGCCGGCATGCTTTGGAATTTTGGCTCAGGGCTTTCCATTTAGCCGTCAATCCCAATAGTTTCCACTAAGAGCTTGTCTGGGGGGGAAGAAAAAAAATAGGAAAGGATGAAGTTGGAATTTTACAAACTGAGAGTGACTATGCGAGCTCCGTCACCCTTCAATTATGTATCAAGTGGGCGCAAGAACCTGCGGCCGCACATCCTTGCTAAAATAACACCAAAGGGTTAATTTCCATGTCCTGTGACTGGAGGTTAGGTTCAAGCCTCACTTCTTGACCTTTGACCTTCCACCTCACATTGTAAACCCACTTCCTGTTGACAAAGTGGAAACCAGTTTACAGGCTGCCGTCTTGGAGGTACAGGACAGAGATTTGTATCAGTCGAACCGTCTGCAAAAGTAACCCTTTGTTTACTGACATTTGCTTATATCTACAGAAGACCTGTAGCGGATTTGTCTCGCTCTACTGTCCATTCCAGTTTGAGGCTGTGCGTGCGTCAGATTCTGGAAAAGCGCAGCGTCAGTGTCCTGGAATTAAAGGCCAGGACGAAGCGGAACTTACAATTTGCTGACTCAGCTTTTACTGGGGGCTCAACACAGTTCGGGGCCCCGAACTCACTGCGGAGGCATTTTCACTACAAAAGGCGAGAAATTGGCGCTTCTGTGAACGTCGGGGGAGGCATTTAGCAATTTTGGACTTGACTTAACAAGCTAGGGGGGGTTCTAAAGAAGGTGGGGGGGGGGAGACCTGTTGCTACCTTTGGAGTTTGAAGACGTGAGGATCACATGATGACTAACTTGTGTTTCCATTCTTTATAACAATAACCGCTTCTACCAAAGGTGAGCTTGTTAGTTAAAGAGTAATTTGCAGCCTAAAGCACTTACTGTTAATCTACTAAACCCTTTAATTAGCATCCAATCCCTCTTTGATTGCTGATATTAACATGCAGGAATAAAAACTATTTTTAAACGTCTGGTCTTCCTTCACTTCTTAACCGAAACAAGCCCCGCCCTACATCCACAACTCCTTCCGACTGTAGATGCGAAACGGACCAAATCGGCAAATTGCAGTCAAAAGTGGACCGCGGGTCTGTTAACCCTACAGGACGGCGTCCAAAAAGGGTGACAAATGATGCAGAGATGGGACAATGGGCTTTGTTTATACACAATCTTATCTGGTTTCCTCTCACATCTGTAATACACTCGGACGGATGAATCGGCCGCTGTCGAGTCTTTGAAAAGGTCTTATCAGAGATGCGCCATTTTGTTTTGGGGAGCTTGACTGATGTTGTTTGGCAGGGTGTGAGAGAAAGGGTAAGCAATTTGCAAAATTGCAGGAAGGCATTGCGACGAAAAGTGGAAATATCTCATTGGATTGCTTTTGCTTGTCCTGATACGTCAACGATGATGAAGGAGTATTAGCGCCGGCTGATATTATGCTAGGAAGGTCATATTAGTAAAAAAAAAAAAAAATTGTGGCTATTCTGTATAAATAAGCTGAATGAACTGGGGACAATGGGAGGACAGATTGTCGACTTTACTACTCCATCCGACAGTACTAAAATAAGATGGTTGTGGATGAGAATAGCGGTTAGCCTCGCTAGCTTTTCCTATTCAGATCACTCGACTGGCTCGTCTTAAAATAGTCATCAGAGGGCAACAGCGTGCAAGTGAAGCGCCATTTTCCACGCCAAAACGTTATGTCTAATAACGCACGGACAACAACTGTGTGCTAATGAGAACTTCATTCATGTCACATTCACAACACACACGCTTTACGGCACTGTGTTGAAATAAATGCCGCGGTCAAGCGTGTGTAATTTCTTTTTCTCTAAAATTAGACCAGCTCTTTGAAATAAACAAAAACACTAATTGAAAACATCGACAATGTGCATTGTCCTAAAAAGAAAATAAGCATGATGCCAGTAAGTACTTGTTAGCTCCAATGACAACATGAGCAGCGGATAGGTCTGTTCTAAAAATAGCTCACCGGTGATGGGTAGGACAATGTGATTTCTTTCTTTTCCTCGTTAAACTCAACGGTGGTGCAAGTTTCTTCAAATACCAAAATATATTATATTTTTAATTACTCCTTTAATAAACAGACATTTTAGAGCCGCAATTTTATTACAGTGATTGCGCAATATTTTTGCTCACAGTATCGTGCCGTCAGAATCTAATATTGGCCCTATCCCTGTTTAAGAAGCTAAATATGCATAACAGTGAGATCAAAACTTACTAATACAGAGATTTTTTTTTTTTAAGTTCCCGGTACTAATACTACTGTACAAATAATGCCATAATAGTCTATATTATGACATTATCTGTAGTAAAACTATTTTGAATCCTCCCAAAACAAATCAAGTCTGTTCATTACACAACAATTTGTGAGACTTTGTTTGGCTTCGATTGTTCCAGCAAAGGGTGCCCCCACAGTGGGGACTGGAGAGGCATCCATCCATTGTCTACAGGAAGTACTGCTATAAACAAACTGATCTTTTACACATAGGATGACACAACAAATCCACATAATACAGGGTGGATTAACATGTTGGAAGGTATAAACATGCTTGCTGAAGCTATGAATCATGGATCAGACCACTTCGGGTGCTGTCTCGTGGTTTTACAAAAACAGAAGATAATCCCTTAAAGGGGGGTAATGAGGAGGTCGGTATCTTTCATAAGCATACTTTTGAGCGGAATTTTAATCTTGTCAAACTAATTTAAACCTCTATTTTATTCCTCAACAGGATATTTACAGATATAAAAAGTCTACACACCCCCTTTCAAATGAAAGATTTTTTTTTTGTGAGGTTAAAAAAAAAAGAAAAAAGAACTGTCCGGATGAATGAGCTTTGGACTCACTTACTACGATCTTTTGGGACACACATGCCGAGTCAGCCTTCCTTAAAACATATTACAATGTCAGCCAATGACATGTGTGAACCTTTAACCTGCCGGTACAACGCCGTTGCACAAGACCTCCTCGCAGTGGGACTATAAAAGGGAGGTGGCTTCCCTGCCACTTGTGATAAGAATTGTACGGTATGGAGGTAGAAAAAGTAGAACCCGTTACCCGGCAACGTCACCTACAAGGTTGTCTTCAGTCAAGAGGCCACTTTGTAGAGTGTGTCAGTGTCTGTGCCAGGTGTTCACATAGTATGTGGTGAAAGTGGAAATTTGACCTATTTGAATATTCTCAGTAAGGTCATGGGTGAGTTGAGTTTATCCCAGCTGAGTGAGAGGAAGAGTACCTGAAGACAAACAATGTATGCTCACATTCACCTGAAACTAACCTTTGGTGTCAAAGGAGAGCACGCAAACGCCAAACAGGAAGCCGGAGTCGAGATTCGAACCCCGAACCTTGTAACTAGTGAGGCAGACGTGCTAAACTATTGCTACAAAACTGCCTCATATTTGGGAAGTGATGAAAGTGGGAAACTCACACAAATGTGACACAGCTTATTGTGTAACAGCCTGTCGCTGACCGAAACTGAAGGGGGAAAAAAGTACGGCGTGAAAAAGGGCGTGTATGTTGGGGGGGTTAAACCGCGTGTAGTCTTCATTTAGACCGTACGATATAATATTTCTGACACATTACCAGACTAATTTATGATTTGTTTCATTTTTAAAAACTTGTTACTAGGTCTGTACCTGTTAAGGAAGGCGTTTCCAAAGGCGTTGAGTTTGCGGAAGGGCTTCTTCGGGTCGACGACCAGCGCGTTACCCGGGATCACCCCGTCCTGATCCCCGTGCATCACCGCGATAAACGAGTCCGTGGTCGGCTCGGGCCCGATCCGCATACCGGGGAAGTCCTGCTCCATGAGGTGGCGGATGAAAGTGGTTTTGCCGGTGGAGTACTGTCCCACCAGCAGCACCATTGGCTTGTTGTCGAAGTCGGCATCTTCGAGGGCAGGCGAGTGGAAGTCGTGGAATCGATACGTGTCCTCCAGAGGGAACAGTTTGGTCCGGTAAAGCTGCCGTAGACCGTCCGCCACGTTCTGAAACAGCTCGGGGTCCTTTTTTAAGGTCTTCCTAAACATGGTGTATGAACTTTATTGACACAGCTGTGTCAGAATCCCCCTTCGACGTGAACCTGGTGTAATGGTGCGGCTGTCTCGCAGCGTCTTGAGGGTTAGCGGCCCGTCGGAATGAAGCAATGGCTGGGCGAGGTCTGGCAAGTTTTTGTCCCCACCCTCCGCGGTGCTAGCAAGCCATACAGAGCCACACGCTCCTTCCTTCCGACGAGTCACTTTTTAAACAGATGTCAATTAAAATTTTTAACATATATATATATTTTTAAAAAAAACATACATTTGGTTTACAATTATGTTGTATTAATAGTTTTTTTTGTTGCTAGTAGTTGCTGCGAATAACGTTAATAATTTAGGCTTTGTATGTTACGTTGGCGTCACGTGACCACCGACGGCAAGCCAGAGTGGCCAATTGATTCATCGTGTAATTCTCCATTTGCAACTATAAATTTGGGGGGAAACATGGCTTGTTCTTTTTAAATAGTATTTAACAAACAAAGTACGGGAAATACAGTAAAAAAAGTTACACAACATATATCCTACAAATATATGTGTGTCAAGATTTGTTAATTTAGATGATAGAACTGCTCAAGAAAGTGTAATTCATTTACACTGACAAGATTTATTACAGAATTGTCCATTTGTATTCTTGTCAATAAAAAAGCCAGAGTGGCTATTTTCAGTCACATTTTCTAAGTTCTAAAAATAGTTTCATTTCAAAATATGATTATGTTTTTTTGGATATTAACCATAGACTTGGTCACATGTGCAACCTATTTGTACATTCATATCATATAAATAAGGATGTCTGAGCTTGACATAACACATGTGCATTTCAAGTATTAAAAGAATACAACTAATTCAATCTTCTCAATCTTTATTTTTAGTATTTTAGAACATGAGCAATTCTTCAGAATATGAACAACATTGGTCACCTGGTCTCCCCTTTTCCATGCATTCCCCTCAGCATGTCTAGTCATATTTTCATCTCCTGTGAACTTGGTAGTTCTCGTCGCCAACGTTTCTCTTTACTGCAGATTTAGAAAAAAGACAGAACTGGGACTGGGATTTTTCCTTACACTCGTCACCTCAGAATTATGTTTCGCTGAAGGAAGTCTGAGGTATGGTGGGCCATAAGTGATTTTTAAAACACACACACATTCAACTTTCATATTCAAGTAGGGGGCTGCAAAATATCATCCAGCGGGGTGCGAGTTTGGGACCCCTGTGTTAGCATATTCTGACTAATAAATATTCTTGGTATCATCAGTAATGGTAATCAAACACAATATTTTTTGTTTGTTTTCCTTTCTAATTTAATATGTACAAATCTGGCATAACTCAAGGCCCATGTGGACTGAAGTCATTTAAATGTGCAGGATAATTTTTAAGACACAAGTCTTTATCCATTCATTTCTTTATCGTCAGATCATTTGAATATGATAAAAATAAAAAGAAGTGCAGTTGACACACATTTTCTGTATCGTTTGTAGTACCGGTAATTTCGGTTGTAGATCACCCAAACAAGCATGTTTTTGGAATGTGGGAGGAAGTCACGTAAACCTGAGTTGTGATTTGAACTTGAGAACTGTGAGGCAGACATGTTAACTTGTCCAGTCTACCATGCTGCCCAGTTCGCCATTCACCATGAACGACAAACGAGAGATAGTTTTCATTTTATTTTATTGACAGAACACTTTCAAAAATGATGACAAACGTGATATATAGGATGTACAGGTATATAGAGGCTTGTGAGTGATGATAAGAGGTGTCCCTCCACAGATAACAGCAGCTCCACTGGAAGCCCAAGTTTTCCCATATGGAGATGCTGTTACAGCTGGTGAGACCCGCAGTAAAAGAGCACAGCTGCCAGGCAGAACTTGTGGGGAAAAGTGAACGTAGCAGCATTCATTTCAGAAAAACAATAGAAGGAAGGATGCATTCGGTATTAAAAATCACAACTTAAACACTTTATCAGGTGTCAAGTTGTTGACATTTCCATGATTACGTGGACGAAGAGGTTGCACACGCGACAGGACATTACAGCACATAAATGTCTCAACGTTAAAAATTGGGAAATGAGGAATCCCTGCATTTCTTGTAGCTTCTGGCTTGAGCATCAACTTCCAAACAGAAAACTGCTCACACATGAAATAATGCTGCCCTCTTTTGGTCACAGTTTGCTGACTGAACAAATCATTGAATTGATATCACAGCTCTCAAGTGATAACACGTGTGATAAACCTCAAGTCAAGTATGAATGCATGTCCTTGGCTTTTACCCCTCCTTGAGATTACATTTTTACTCTTATGACACCAATAAAATAAGGGTCATTCACCCGGTAAATGCTGGAAGTCAAGACAAGAAAAGATCATGTGAATACATGTTACAAGTTCAAATAAATGTTCTACTTACAGCTATGTTATGTTTTTTTTCTTATTATTATTTTAGTCCTTTGTGTTAAACTTTTAGAACTATTTTGCAGACTTTCTGTAATCGGGAATGAACTTTGACCTTTAACACCATCCCCAAGTGAAGAAAACAAGGTCATAAAGTAATTTAGGTTTGCACATTCACCCTATTCTTTTATAACAAAAGCTTACCTGTTATATGAAAACGAGGCGCATTTCTTTGTGTTGGCTAAATTGAACGAGTAGCATTTACTATAATGCCCATTAAAAAAAAAAAACTCGGTTTATGGACACGTCTCATGGCAGCAGTGATTTTGTGAAGATCTGCTCTGTAACACAAATGACATATGACACTTTATACCATAGTGATGATCATTTACAGATTTGCATATGAACAAAGATGATTGATTTGCATACTAACTATTTCTCTTATCAAGCATTCGATACATTCACTCATCGGCCCTTTTGAATTTGGTCCACAACTTCTTTGTAGAGGGTGTCGAATATATGGTTAATGCTCAACAGAATTTTAAAAACACAAGATAAATAAAATATACTATGCATATTTTAGATCAATGAAAACACTGAATATTTAAAACAGTTTAACTGCACAAAAAAGTCCATACTTACAGACTAGGACATGGAGTCTGGAAAATTTAGAAAAAGGGGGAAACAATGAAAAAAAGATTCTAAGCGTGACTGTTGAGAGCTGTTGTGAAGAAGGTGAAAAGTAAAGAAAGTGCTCGCGCCCGGACTGGCTGCTCCTTAAGACAGTAAGGTGGGCGAGAAGGAAATTAATCATTACAATTACTGTAAATATGTAACAGGCCCACCCTGCCCATAAAACTCGAATGTCATTGTGTTAATACACCATCCAACAAACAGACAGACACCATGTGATTAAAAAAAATATATATATATATAAAAAAATAAAAAAAAGAGAGAGACACCAGCACTTTTGGTGATCACTGATCATTATTAGGAAATGCAGTGAACTGACTAAGGCAATTAAGTGGTGCAATGACAAAACACAATACTGGTTGTAAAGTGTTTGTATGTAAAAAATTACAACAGAATTGTGCTTTAAAATGGGTTGAATTTATTATCAGTGTGGATCCAATTTTTACTGCGGATTTTTGTCCAAATAAATAAATAATAGTATATATTTTTTATTTAAACTGTTTAACAATGTAAATGAATTATAAACAATAGTCATTTACATTGATAATAAAATAAAAATGAACTCTAACATACAAATGTTAACTCTAGTTTGTACCCAATCTCTTTGTACATGCTAATCGCCGAATTTGTCTTCCTTTTGACCAACGTGGGTTTCCGTACTGTGGCGGCGAAGGCGTGAGTAAGCTAACTAACATCTCTTCGTAATATTTACTTCTTGTTCCAATAAGGAAATTCAAATAGAATAAGTGTGTTTGTTTACATCAAACAATCATTAAATTAATACTAGCCGAAGTGACACTAATACTTGTTGGCGCTGCGTTTTTGTCGCCTTTTGTCTCGAAAGCCTCGCTTGCCCGGAACGCTAACGTTAGCTTGGGCTCTTTGAATCCTAGCCACATCAATGCTAATTTAAGCAACGTTTTCGTCGGGTAAGGCAGCCACGCTCGACCACGCAGTGGTAAGATGACTCTCACCCTCGTAAGATTCATCTGTGACTTTTATCATCAGTCGTAAAGCTTGTTTTGAACTGAATTCCAGAGCTTTCGGTTAAAAGTCACGTTAGCTATATTGAGTTGAGTCTAGCTGAATGTATGACGTGACTTCCGTCAATGTGAGAACATGAGAGTAAGTGAATGTAAAGAGATAAAAACGTGTATTTCAGCTGAAGATGTCAGACTTAACAACGCTTGAGAGCCTTTTGGAGATGGGCTTTGACCGGAACAGAGCGTAAGTGTCAGGATATGTGAATTGCAAATGTTGTTTGTGGAGTTTAGGAGGAAGAAGAAAAGCTTACAATTGTCCTGTCTTCTCAGAGAAAGGGCTGTGGCCAGCACTGGGAACCAGGGGATCGAACAAGCTATGGATTGGTGAGTCGGAAACACACGAGAAGGGTCAGAAATGAGCAAAGTGATGGTGATCTATATGGGGGCTTTCTTCAGGTTAATGGAGCATGAGAACGATCCGGACATCGATGAGCCATACAAGCCTCCTGTTTTGGAAGCACCGGACGATGAGCAAGAGCCTTCGCTCGGGGATGCATCCGGAGGTACATGGAAGCTAAAAACATTCAAATATAAACTGCCACTTTTACATTCTGCTCCAATTTTGCCATGTAAGCAACAAGTAAAACTACATGGCTTTGTTGTAGGTGCCGCTATTGTTGTTTGGCCTTTTCATTTAACACGTTTTGTTGTCCTGCAGTTGCAAGTGGAGAAGGCAGCCAGATTGGTGACGCTGACAAAAAGTTCATGACAGAAGAGGAGAAACTGCAGCAAGTTAAAAGGTCAGAGTTCACATCAGGGTTGTAATAGTTGTGGAAAAGAGCTCACAATAAGTATTGTTATAAAATTGCAAACATTTTAATTAAAAAATTGTATTAACCAGGGCTAAATTGATTTTTCCTCAAGCAGATTTAATCGATTTATATTGATTTTATTTTAAACATTGCAACCGGAAAAAGCGGTCAATTTATGCCGATTTATTTATATAGCGCTTTCAAACAGCCACAGCTGTAACAAAGCGCTTACAAAACACATAATGAAAAATTTATAGTACACTCATAACAAACCAACCTTCCTACATACTACATACGCTTTAATGTTTCAAGCGGTTGTAGATGAAACAGGAGAGATTCAGTCTTCTTTCAACAGTTGATCAGAGACATCATGATCACGTCACACACGTCCGCTACGAGCTAAATAGACTTGGCTTTATAAAAAGTTGATTCTTTCTCTATCTCAAATTGATACCTGCTGCCTGTGTGCCTCAGACTGGAGGAGCTGATGCGGGTGAAGCAGGCGGAGCGGCGAGAGCGCGAGCGTGCCGAGGAGCTGGAGAAGGAAAAGCAGCGAAGGAAGCAGGGCCAAGAGCTGCAGCAGATTCGCAGCAAGATTCAGGACGACGACATGAAGAAGCTGGCCGAGCTGCGGCAGAGGGAGAAGATGGAAGACAAGATGGCCAGGTAAGGTCGCCGTGAACATCTCGGAGCAGGAAACTGTGGTGTCATGTTGATTGACTTGTTCCCCCCCCCCCCCTCACTAGGCAAAGGGTTAAAGAAAAGATAGCGAGAGACCGGGAGGAGAGAGCACGAAAGGTAGATGACTCAGCATTTTATTTGTGGAGACGACGACAATCGTGACTGAAATTTCTCTTACCTTGTTGATGGAAGTTTGGAGGTGAGGGAACCTCAAGCACATCTTCAGTCCAGCCCAGCCCGGTTTCACCCACCAGTCAGGGCCCGCCCCCCACTAAGAAAGAGTACGACGAGTCCAGGATACAGGTCAGGAATTGTGTTCAGTCTTCACGGAACTTTTGGGTTTGATCCATTAATGTACCAATATATCTCCTAGTTCAATAAAAAATGATATTTAAAGTGGAAGTCAACCTAAACATGACATTCTGATTAATGTTACATTTGTGGAATATTGAGTTAAGAAGAAAAATCAAGCCGTTTTTATCCATCTCAGGGGGCGGC
This sequence comes from Vanacampus margaritifer, assembly GCF_051991255.1. Lineage (NCBI taxonomy): Eukaryota > Metazoa > Chordata > Actinopteri > Syngnathiformes > Syngnathidae > Vanacampus > Vanacampus margaritifer. The sequence goes on along the minus strand of NC_135441.1, from coordinate 20,090,746 downwards.
CATTTTGCCACATGCTGTTGACTGAAGATGACATCACAGTTGCTTAGGGCTCAGGCAACGACCAATCACAGCTCACCTGTCTTCTGAAGCTGCGCTGTGATTGGTTGTTACCTGAGACCTGAGCAACATTGATGTCATCTTCAGTCGACAGCAAGTGGCAAAATGGCCGCCTCCAGAGATGGATAAAAACTGCTGGATTTTGCTGCTCAACTCATATCCCATTAACGCAATAATAACCAGAATACCATATTTAGACTAGTGGGGTTGCATATATATATTAAAAGAAAAAAAAAAGTTGATTTCCCATTTAAACAGTACCTCGCACACAGGTGCGTCTGCTGGACGGCTCCACCATCACGGCAGTGTTCAAGGCCCAGGAGCCGCTGGCGGCGGTACGCGTCTACGTGCAGGTGAACGGCAACACGCCGGAGGGTCAGGACTTCACGCTGCTGTCCCCTTACCCCCGGCACGTCTACACTGATCTGGACATGGAGAAGCCCCTCAAAGAGCTGGGTGAGACATTTTGTGTTCGGCTGCACATCACACTCCAGCTTTGCTGTTTTTAATCCATTTCCGCTCGATTTGTTTTTCTTTAGGTTTGGTGCCTTCAGCTGTGCTGGTCGTTACCAAGAAGTGAGTTTAGGGGGAAGCGTTCCGCTTCGTGAGCCTACCTCACCACCTCCACTATATTTACGCAAGAAATGGAATGGACCGGACCCCGTGGCTTTAGTGTCATTCTGTCAGACAGTCAACTGGACTAATGGTGAAGGTTGAAGTTCGGTTTTCACTCATAATAACAAAGAAAAGAAAAACGATTGTGTGGCTGGTTGATTTCACCGAATGCTTGTTTTGAATGCAGTGACTAAAGATGTACATAGTGAATCGAGCTGGCATCTGACTGGTCTTAATAAGGTCAACACCACACACATTTTAACTGGATTCCTCCACAATAAACTATTTGACACTTGCCTTTATAAAAGGGCCTTCAATTGAGTTTGCAATTTACTGATTTTGTGAGATTCTACTTTGCCAGTTTTTATAAGTCACAATAAACTATAGTGACAAGTATGTCTGCGTAATTGAGTTTCAATAAAAGCTGACCTGTAGAATTGCGCTGGTGCTTTTTTTTTTTTTGCATGTTGGGAGTATTTTAACTCTTTCACTGCCACTGACGTTTAAAGACGTCAAGTAAAAACCTACGCTTCACTGCCAATGACGTCAAAAGACGTCATCCAATGATTTTTTTTTTTTTTTTTGAAACGGGTAGAGGAAACCCTCCCGCATGTCTGGTCAAAGTTTCAAGTCTGTCTGTTGTGCCTAAGGACTATTTTTGGCCCCTAGAGGGCAGCGATGACTCTCTTTTGACAAGATCGGGTGGGCGTCAGTAGAGGCGGAGCTAGAGCGTCAAGCAGGAGATGAGAATGGAAGACAAAGGAAAAATGGCGGCCGGTCGCGAGGAGCTCACACCCGAGACGTTTTTTTCAAAGACCAAAAGCATCGCTGAAAAAGCACATTGTTGACGATGATCATCATAGATGATGAAGATGAGGGTGACTCCGTGGTTGGAAAGCATTGACGCGGCAGTAGAAGACGTTAGATGGAGCTAGATGGAGGAGGGAACGGGCAATGGCGAGCGTTTGCAAGCAGCTCTACACTTACAAGACGAAAGGCATCGACCAACGCTAAAATAGTGCATTGATGACGACGGTGATCATACTCGATGATGATGAAGGTGAATCCGAGCTTGACGGCGAAATTGGAACCGCTGACGCGGCGGCTATTACGGTGTCGTAACGCGGAGCGCAACCGAGCACGCACAGGCGGACGTTCGATCGGACGACGGAGAGTGCCCCGAGTCCAATGCATATTCATCGGAGGAGTGTGTACAGTCTGCTACTTGCTTTTTATTCCCCGGAAAAAAAGGCCGTCAAGAAAGTGTAACGTTTGCACGCAAAACGGACCAATGTGAAAGTGAAAGTAAACTGTTGTGCGAGTCCAGCGGCGTCTCCTTGCACGCAGGGGAGCGTTACAAAAGGAAAAACTGTATTTGAAACATCCACATAATTGTAAGTAGTACCACAGTTGCACACATTTGGAAATAGTTTGCGAAATTGTTTTGTCAAATTGTTACACTGTTGAATGGAAATAAACGTATTTTGCAATCAAAAAACACTTTTTCATTGTTGGTGAAAGCGTTTTACAGAAGTAAAGCACTATTTAGGTGTTTGTGGCATCATTCATGGACAAAAAGAAGTGTACAATTCACTAGAGTGCATGAAATAACATCGTTTCACAAAAAGCTCTTTTTCTCCGTTTTTTGTTTCAAAAGAGAGCATTTCGGTGAAAGTAACCATTTTCTATTGTTGATTACTGAAGAACGGAATAAGGTAGAAACAAACTTTTTTTTTCTGATGAAAGCTGAGAGTCCAATCTTTCATTTGGTAGTATGTGTGTTTCCATAGTCCAAACACAACATTTTCTGTGGACCTTGAAAGATCACTCAAAATGCTTAAATCGGCTGGCAGTGGGGACAACCCGTTTCTGAAAACGTCTGGCAGTGAAAGAGTTAAAGTCAAATGGACCGCTTCAAGATCCAAACACGTATATGCAAACCCATTCAACACTAGAAAACACTTTATGTACATTAGGGAACAAATGCGCACTTTTCAGGATGGTACAAAATCCCCCGTAATTGATGGCCTGTCAAAGTTAGATAATAAAATTACTTTCAAACAAAAATGAAAACATACGGACAAATACAAAAATAGTTCTGCTTAAAACAGCACGACAAGTTCTATTGAGAAACACACACACTGGTGTCAAGTTTCCTCTTGCTGCCTTGCAACGCTGAGCCTGACCCCGAGCACCTTGTGAGGAAAGCCAGCAGGCAGGATGAAGAGGAAAAGTTGCTAGGAAATAGTTTGTGTGAACCAAACTTGGGAGGACTGACTGTTTTGTTTTTTCCCCCACTCAGTCCTTCTCAGCAACTTTTAGCTGGGTGGATAGTACCCCTGGTTGTAGTTCCAAGTGTTTTGGTAGCCATAATTGCCGTACTGTGGTTGCTGGCAGAAGGAGAAGCAAATCACAACATTAAAAATCAGTTGAAATTTATTTTAATTAGACACATTTTTTTTTCCTACCTGATACCAGTTGCTGTATCCGCCATATCCACCAGACTGGGCGCTCATGTCCATCGTCGGCGGGGGCGGTACAGTTACTGGGGCCTGGGGATCAGTGGGCGGGGCTTCTGCTGACGCGCCATCTGCTGGGGCGTCTTCGCTTTTGGCAACCTTCTCTCGGCCCTCGTCCCTGTGGGGAATTCCAAAAAGAGCGGCTGATTTTATATCCGTTTTAAATGTACAATATTTTTCAAGTTTTTCATACTTTTGTTGCTTAACATAAAAGTTGACAGACGCTTTTACCTAAATGTATGGTAACTTTTATTCTCTGAATTCTACTGTCATTGATATAGTAATTTATAAAATGATTTAAAGTTAAAAAGATGTACTGCAGTTAAAGTAGTGTAAAACATTTAGATTGGTTTTGAGGTCATTTTTCAGCCACTAGCTGGCATTAGTGTTTCATGTTGGACCTTGGTGACAGGAACCGTTCATTTTTCTTTCAAATTAATTGGACAATGAAGGAACTTGTGGACTCGTGCCCATTTTGTTCATTCAAATTACAACTTGTCGCCAGTCTCCACATACATAAATATAAAACGAATGCTTATGGGAATTGTTTTTAACGCTTTTTAATGATTTTTTAATTTTGTCTTTCCTTCCTTACTTGTTTTCCGCTTCTCTCTTTATCCCACCCAGCTCTTTGAGCAGCTTCTGGTGATCCTCGTAGAAAGACAGCACACTAAGTAGAATATAGAGAGAGGCCTTAAGTGACGACACCACCAGAAAATAACTTTTTTTTTTTGTGTGGATCTGATCAAGAGATATTGACCTCTGGATAGAGTTGCTGTACTCTTCCACAAACTGGAGGCCGCGCTGCGAGAGGAGGATTTTGGCGTGCGGTGCGAGAGGCGCTGCCAGGGCTCGCGTCACACACTCCTGCACCGCCTCGGCCGAGGAACACAGCTCACTTGATACCTCCAACTCCAGCAGGTTCAGGTGCAGCTTGTCATTACTCTGACAGTCAGAAAAAGCAGAGCGCATTACATGTCATGTTTTCAGAGCACTACTGACACCTAGTGGTGTTTTAAGGTCTGACTACAGATTACGTTTAAAGGGATACTTGACTCATTGAGCTATTTTTCAGCTGCAAAAAGTTAAGATTTTGTCCAAAATTAATTTGGCAACTTCATTATTTTTTTGTATACAATTATTACCTTAAAATACTAATTTTGAGATGATGACATCCATGCTGAGTAAGTAGGTAACGACCAATCATGGCTCAGTTTGCTGACCAAAATCAGAAAACAGATGAGCCATGATTGGTCGTTACCTACTTCCTCAGCACAGATTATGTCATCTTCAGTTGACAGCAAGTGGAAAAATTAGTATTTTAAGGTAATAATTGTACACAAAAATGTAATAAAGTTACCAAATTAATTCTGGACAAAATATTAACTTGTTACTGCTGAAAATGGCTTAATGAGTCAACTATCCCTTTAACAAGTCAGGGAAGATAAACCCCTTGGAAAAATCTCACTTGACACCAAAGATAAATACCACAAAAGCTGTATATTACAATAATAATAGTTGATGATTATAATCTTAATTATGCCTCTCTTATATATCATGATGGCCATAAATCAAATTTGGAAAAAAACCAGATCGTTCAAGACTTGGTTAAGCCTCAAGATGTAAAAATGTAAGCCGACGTGTGCATAAGTAATTTAATGCTGTTTTACATTTTCAGTTTATTATGCATAGAAAATGGGAGCATTAAGCAAACATCTGTCATCTTGCTATTTGAATTGTGTCTGAATGAAAAGCCTTTAGCAATGTGGCAAACAGGGCTCCATCTATCAAACATTTCTACAATCACACAGCCCATAAATTATTCAAATAATAAGATGAAACAATATTTTGCATTACCAAACAACAAAATGTGTCCGAGTCTCAGATTCCACTGGAACTGGAACTAACAATAATCTTTATAATTTACTGGTCTGTCCATTATTGTGTTGATTAATTGGATTTAAAGCAAAGATTTCATCTCCATCCTGATATTCAAAAACAAGACATTATTTCAAATTGAAGAAATGCAAATTCGGAGTACTGGTTTGGTCCGTAACATGTCAGAAAATACGCAAAAATGTTGAACAAAATTTCCCACAGTAAAAACCAAATAGAAAAACTACTGCACACTTACCGGACTGATCTCCAGCGCCTCCTGCAAAACGCTGCGAGCTCTGCCGGGGTTTCCGCCGAGCTTCAGCAGCAGCCGAGCCAGCTTGATGGAGAAGAAGGCGTGCAAGGTGGGCTTCTCTTTGGATTGGCTCACCGCCTCCTGCAGCAGAGCTTCCGACCGCTCCAGTTGACCCGCCCTCCTCTCCAAAGCGGCCCTGCGGACACGAACCACCACCAAACCTGGCCTGTTTTTATCCAGGGCCTCCAGCACTCGCCGAGCCTCGGCCAGGTCGCCTGCAGGCCACGATGAGAAAAAAAGGACAGGCGGGCAAAAATAACACAAGTGAAAACGAGAAGAGTGTCGTCTCGTACCGTGTCTCTCCTCGAAGGTGGCCCTGCGCATGTGGAGGTTAGGATTAGAAGGCAGGTGAAGACAGGCTCGCTTGTAAACAACTCGAACCTGATCCACACTGCGCGTCTCCAGGTATTGTATATACTGAAAAACGAACAAAGGTCCCAAGTGAGAATGTTGCATCTTGTTTGCTCACGCAGGTGTTTCGAACCTGCTCCACTGAGTGGACTCGTACCCTGGTCCAGAACTCCTCATAGAGAGCACAAGCGATCAGACAGCGCTCAAAGAGAAAACGAACTCTGTGGTCGTCACGGGCGACCTCGCATTCCTCCATCCCTCGCCGAGTCTGGGCTGTGGCCTCGGGGCTCTCCGTGTCGTCTTTGGCATCTGCGTCCGTCTCTGAATCTGCACAGGTGCGCGAGTGTCAAACGGGAGGCTTGTGGCTTTACATTTGCAAGATGTCAGTGCGATGGCGTCACCTTTGTTATCGGCGTCTTTGTTCAATTCGGCGAGCTCCCAGTCCAGGTAAGCGTGCCAACCACGCAGCTGGATTTGATCGAGCGGCTTCACGTGGAAGTAAGGACGTTTGATCTGCAAATGAAATGCAGCAAATTGGATGAAGAGTCGATTTTGGACAGCAAAACTAGCAGACAGCTAAGCAATGTTTTAAGTAGACAAAAACAAAAAAATAAGAGATAAGATCATTTGAGCTCTTTGAGACTTCTTCTTATAATTTAATTTCTGCTTCATTGTTGGTGGCATTTTTTTTTTATTACAGTAGTGACAGTTGCATGTATTCAGTTTTAACTTTCAGTAGGCAGTGTCAGAACTATCTCTAAGTGAAGTGGTCAGTCCTATCCGACTGCTAAATCCGAGTACATTATCTGTATTGGATTTGACTTTTTTGACTCTCAAAACTTGACTCGCCAAAGGAACACGGAGCATTTCCATAGTTAATAAGGCAAATGTGTTCTAAATGTGCAATAAAAATAAATGTTTTAAAGTTTTTCATACTCGTTAATTAAAAGTGGACACATGGGTTACCGATTACTAATGTGGTTGTATCTTTTAGTTAATTGATACAGTAATTTTATAGCAAGTAATTAATAGTTACTTTGAAGTTAACCAGGAAAAAGTGAGCCATTGATTTCTGTTTCTGCCACAAGGTGACATTAGTGTTTCATGTTGGACGTTTGTGGCAGGAACAATACATTTCTCTTTTTAAATTCAGAGCAATTGGTGGTTTGGAACATGAAGTAACTCGTGAACTCCAGGCCAGTTTGTTCATTGTAAATGTCACAAATGCATTTAGTTTTTAATCACATTTATTGTCGTGTGTAAATTGTATTCTAGTGACTCCTTTGCTCAATGTATGTAAAGAAAACAATTTTTACATTAATTGTGTTTAACGTTTTAATGCCTCAAGACATCATATTTAATGCTCTTTTTTTTTAATGCCATTCAAGGCCTAAATCGGGCAAAATCCATTAAATTACTTTTAATACTTTTTAATTAATGTCCCGTGAAAACCCTGATGAGGACGTCCGGGTCCAATAAAGGTCCAAGAATCAAGACAACACATCATGACTCACGGTGTCTTCAAAGTTCCATCTCTTGCGAACTTCATTTTCGTTCTCCTGGTAAATTTTCTCCCGACGGGACAAAACTTGATCTCGAATCCTCTGCATCAGCTCCACCTAAGCAAAGTGAATACAGTTGTCGCTCATTGATGATTCCAGTTCAGTGGGTGTGAATGTGATGTGGTGAAAAGTTCCTCACCGAGTCTGTACCCTCAGGTGTGGCAGGTTCTTCCTCCCCGGGCGGCATCTCTTTCCCTTTCTCCTTGGCCTGGTCGGCACGCTCCGCTTTCTGAGTCTCCCGGCAAAGGGCTCGCACCTCCTCATACTCCTCCAGAGAAAGCATTTCTTTGGGCTCGTTGCCGCTCAGGAGGGCCTTGAACCTATGCCAAATGTCACATGCAACAATAAAAATTCTCAGTCACCAACGCAAGCATTGGCGCGTCTTACTTGTCGTAGTGCGTGCTGTAGTTCTGCGTGGGGAGTTTGAGGACTCTGTCGAGCACAGCTGTGACGTTCCTTAAGTTGCCTTGCTCCTTCTCCCATTCCACATACAGATCCCACAGCCGGTCTGAGTGGAAGTCCAGGCCTGATGCTACCACCGCATCCTCAAACACACTGAAAGTGAAATGATGGCGGATATTAGTGAGACACATTTTGGGTAAAAGACAACCAAAGTAAAGGTACCGTATTTCCTCTAATAGGAGAAAAAACAACAACTTTTTTTTTAATGAATGGTAAAATACCGCACATTTTCTTGCATATACAGTATATTTCTACAGCTGTGCATCGTCCTTTTTTGTAATACATAATTAATAAATGAATAAAAACAATTATAAAAAAAATGTTTATGAGGTCACACTATATCATACACTTTTACCTTGTGAGCCTGGAACACATCGCCAATGATGAACAGGGGTTCACTGTATGTACCGGTAAGTGTTACTTTTAATACGTTTATATTGTAATATATATTATTTTACTTAAATTAGCATTTTTTAAAAAAATTAAAACAACATTTTTTCACCATTGAACACAATCGATTCGATTCTTAAACAAAATATAGAATTTGGAACAGAAGAGACGTGTGCCATTTTATGTTTAAATAAAGAAATGTTAACATTCGTGTTTTGTTTTAATTCTTCTTGTAAGTCCCCCAATGTTCAATCACTGGTAAGCTATTTTTAAAACAACCAAGGGCTACTCATGCTGTCTTTGGGGCTAACTAGTACCCGTTGGCAATTTATTCATTTATTACAATTTTCAAAGAACAACACACATTTTTATAAACAGAACACAAAGGTATCCTCACCCCTCCCCTATCTGCTCACTGAGAAGGTGAAAAAAAAACCTCATTTACTCAACTCTGCAAACAACCAATCATATTGTGCTCTGCATAGAAGTCCCCTCACCGTTACCGGTGACAGCCAGTATTAGCAGGTATTGAAACCTTGACTTTTTAAAACCATGTTAAACCGATTGGCCCATGCCTACTTGGTATTCTCTGCATTTTAGTAAATAAATAAAACCTAGCAACTATACGAGGAAATAAAGTCATTGTCAATCTGTGTGTGTGTGTACCTGCGAATACGCGTGGGCGACTCGGGCAGGTTCATGTCCAGTGTTCCCAACAGCAGATTGATGTAGTGGATCCACAGATCGACACTCAGAGGGATTGACTGAAGACCCTGAATACACACCTGACACAAAACACCTGATCAGCATCATGGCCTCTGAAAACCAATAAAATACTGAACAAGCCATACAAGCTGGCCTCAGTTTATTTTCTTTTTTTTAAATTCTCTTTACCTCAGCTGCTTTGTCATTGTTACCAGCACGACGCTCCATATCAGCAAATTTTTTCCAATAACCGTAGCAGAGTGGATAGCGGCCAAGAAAGGCCATCAGGGCTCTCTGTGATGCTACACTGTGGCCCTGTCAGGGACAATGAGCTAATGTTACATGATTCATTAACACTTCTTGATTAATCAAATAGGTCTGTGTGACCTTATCTGGTATTAATAAAAACGTTTACTTTTGCTAAACCTCAAGATCTCACCTCTTGCTCACAGTACTGCAACAGGTCAGTCCAACTGGTGAAGTCGTGAGCGTTGTCATGTGCAGCGTTCCACAGACGCTCAAAGTCTGCCGGCAGATCGCCTTCCTCGTCCTCTTTGGCTTGAGGCGGTGAGAAAGAAGCTGTGTCTCCTTGCGCAAAAGCTTCAGTGGCCGAATGCGCACAGCCATTCTCGTCTGACATCCCTGGAGGAGGCAGTGTGGGAACATTGGCAGTCTCCATGGCTATAAAAGAGCACATTAATCAAAAGTCAAATTTTTCTGCAACCTTTATGCCTGTAATTTGTTATTCTGGATAAAAAAAAATATTCATGGTTCCTCACTTATTATAAGTTATTGGATTTTAAACAACATGTAACATAAAAAAATATTTGCAATATTATGCTCTATGTGACCACACTAGTTTAAGTCACTGTATTCTGATTAATATTGGGTTGATGAAATCAGAATTAAGCACCCACCCGTTTTCAGCCATGCAAGGAGGCTATCATTTTATGCAGCACCACACTCTGCTGTCGACTGGAATTGACGTCATAGGCTCATACTGCTAACGTCACAGCTCACCTGCTTTCCAGGTTTGGACACGTGACATTTGCCCAAATTTCACTTGCAATCACGTTCAAACAGTTCAAGTGAAAAGATTCCAAGTGTTCAAACAGTTAAATGCAAAGGTCAATCTATTGGTGCTGGCCACCAATAGACGAGCAAATAATCAAACAAATAATATACTGTTTTTAATTTATATTCCCATAACATGTTACGACAGCGACCGGTAAGATAATTTATTCAGAGCCAAGCGGGATAACTCCTCTCGTGTGAAACCGCTACGAAGAAATCACGACAGGTGTATACCACAAACGTAGAGTAAATGAAGCACTCTTGGTGCAAGTGAGATTGTTACTTATCCAATTGCCACTGAATGCCTGTTAGCCTAGCTTGGGCTAGCCGTGGCTGCCCTCAAACGAACTTAACTCATACGTTTATCTTGTGCTCATGCAGAATGAACAACCACGCTAAACATACATCTGACGCGACAAGTAACATCGCTTTAACTTGTATTTAGCTTTGTTCAAGGTACCTGAAGGCTCTACAAGCTCCCCATTGCCGCTCGTTTCGCATTCCGTCGCCATGATGGCAAACCTCTTGCGTCACTAAACCGCGCCACCACAACTACGTTCTGACGTGCGCCAGTAATGTGGCAAGAAAGCAAAAAAAAAAAAGAAAAAAAGTGTAGAAACAATTTAGGTCAACGGATATGCAAAAAGTAAACGTTGGTTGACAACTCATTCAAGATACGCACGTGGCAAAAGTCACTCAAACTAAAGTAAATACTCTGGTAAAAGTAGAAATATTGATTGCAAATAACTACATTAAAAACAAGACAAAAACATACTTCTATAACATTTGGTCATCTTTATTTTCACTTGGTCACATATTTTAATGGTTAACTGACAACTCAGAGCTAATCTGTTCCTTTACTTCCATTTCCACTGTATCAAGTTGAACCCAAAAAGTTGCAGCAACATTTACAATCATAAAAACAATGCAAAAGCAGACACAATTTGACAGAACAGGACAAAATCAAACTCCCAATGATCAATTAGGTTTATGGACTGACTTTCTAAGGTCTAATTCAGAAAACACAAAGGGGGTTTTACCTTGCAGATTTACATTTAAGATAATTGAGACCCATAAAATCTGGAAATGTTGGGATTCAAGAATGAAATCGAAACAACTCTTAGGTTGTCACAAGTGCATTAAAAATAACAGTAAACATGTGGAAATGCAAACAACTAACAAAAACAAACAAAGATAACATGTCAACAGGATGACTTATAAAGGTCAGTGGTTCAGTAGCCAAAAATATTTATATTTCCAAGAAGAGGGTTGTTCAAAAGTACAACTTTTTGTGCAGCAGCTGATCGACATGACCCGTTACCAAAGCGCATAGAATTACTTCCTTACACATAACTTCATATGTCACTACTTTGTGAAGAGGCTGAAAAACGACAATTGTCAACTGAAAAGGCGAGACGCAGGATAAATTGTTTTCTTCATATCGCAAAAACCTAAAAATAGAAATTATGTGTTGGGTGAAAAATTAATCTGTTTTGTCATACCATGTCAGCAGACAGAGCATTTGCTGTGACAATTACTGGCATATCCATACCTCAGATGCTCAGTAGAATATGAGTGGATTTGTTAATGATTAAATATGAGTTTTTTTATTTATTTATACATTACACAAAAGTGGGGCACATGAGCGTATAGACTTTTACTTTAGATAAGAGTGTGTGGGGTGTGTGTGGCGCTTGACATACTGTATGCAAGTGAAGTGTGTATGTGTATTTGGAAGTGTTGCATTTATGTTCAAGTTTACACAGTGGGGTATCCTGTTGTTCATTTCTCTTCTCTTCAGTCACTGTTTCCTCCTGTTCCTCCCTCCTCTGCGGTCTCCATGGTTACTGTAGCATCACAGTCCAGTCGGTGCCTGCGTTCACGCCGGGCTTGCGCAGCGTCAAAACTGACGTGGAGGCATCAAAGTCAAAATCAAGCTGGCTCATCTGAGCATCTATGAAAGTCACAAAAAGAAATTAAAGCAACATACAAAAGACGGATGCACGTAGTAAGTTAAAATGAAGAAAAGAAAAACGCACCGGCTGTTTTCAGGGTAACCTTGGTGGGCTTACTAGCCCCCATTATGACGATGCGTTCAATGGTGGAGTGGGTAGAGAAATGGGCATCTGGAGCAAGGTTTCTGTGGGGCATTAAAATTCATTAAAAAATATATATATATATATTTACCTGCAGCAGTGTTCCAAAGCATATGCGCCTTTTTCCGAATCAATTATCATTTTTGAAATTCTGTTCGTTCAAACTCACACAGAAGAGAGATTGTTGTTGACAAGCGACAGCCTCCTGTGAATGAACTCCTTCTTCTCAAAGTTGAACGTGTGTCCATCGTCGATGTAGAGTTCTCCCTCCGCAGCTCTCTGTGGGAAACGCGACACCTCTTTGAATACCAAACGACAACTCCCAACGCGTAGTGTGACTGTCAAAGGTTCGGCGTACCTGATGGCCGAGGGCAACGTACACGGTGTAGGGGTCATGCTCCATACAGGTGGATGATCTACGCACTCGAAGCTTTCTGGGAATAATGGAGCCGCCGCGCTGGAAAACCGGGATCTGGCGTGAAGATAGAAAACACCCGAGTTATGACTGGAGGATGAAAATGCACACTTTAAGTAACAATTACAAAGGACATGTTGATACACTACATGTGTGTGTGTCTTACAGAGCTCATTGTGACAGGAATGTAAAGATTCTGGCCGCCATTGTGCTTCTGGAAGGTGTGGACATCAAACCAGACCTAACGGGGTACACGCAAGAGTGAAGACTTTGAACGATGAACACCAGCAAGTCAACAGAGCATGAAAACTTTTTTTGTCTGTACCTCTTCTTTTCCTGGCAGGTAAGCAGTTACTCCAGTGGCTCCCTCTTCAGTGACGGGGTGCACCAACAAGTCTTTACCTGCGGCAGAGGAGAGAAAATGTTAAAAACACCAGCTAGCGTAAGATTGCCTGATTTGGTGCCAACGTTAGAACTAGGATGAGGCAGCAAAAATATATGGAAGCATAATAGTCATATTTATTTTTTTGTTATTTGGTCTCACCAATCAAGAACTCATCCTCCAGAGCATAAGTAGCAGGATCCTGAGGATATTCCACCCACAGCGGCCTGGAAAAAAAAGAAAAGAAAAACCTAGTAGCAAGCTGGAAACATGCCAGTTTAATCAGCCAATTGATTTTTAAAAATCAAACATTTAATATCCATGAGGAGATCACAGGTGTTAATTTAATAAATTAAAACATAATCAGTTGGGAAGCAATGCTCACCTCATGACTGGATGTCCCGTGCGATACGCGTGGTAGAACTGCTGGTACCAATACGGCAGCAGCGTGTAACGTTGGCGCACGGCCTCTCGGATCAGAGCGGTGTTCTCCGGGCCGAAGAGCCACGGTTCGCGACGGGCCGTGTCTAGGTGGGCGTGGGCCCTGAAGAAGGGCTGGTAGGCTCCCGTCTGGTACCAACGCACCAGCAGCTCTGAGCTGGGGGACTTGAAGAAGCCCCCAACATCAGCTAGAGGACAAGATGAGCAAAGATTAACTTGAATGAACTCATTCACGCTAAGCCATTTTCACTAAAGCAATCCTCTTCGCTCCGGGCTATTTTATTGGATTTTGACTGATTTTGCAAGGCTCACAGAATTTTGTGTTCTATTGCTATAAAAGCATGGAACCTACCAAAAGAAAGATTAGAGTCTCTTCTTTTATCAGGAAAAAAGTATATTTCTATCTGTTTCCGTTTTGCAGCAATTAGCATTAGAATATAGCTAAATTTAATCATTATTCACAAATCTATTTAGAAATGCGAGTAAATGAGACCCCCAACATAGCCCTGGTTGATCTCTTTTGCTCTGCTGTCACCTGCTAGTAAGTATTTGGGTTAGTTTTAAATATTTGTATGTACAAGTATAATATGCAGCAGTCAAAACCTATTTAAAATAAAATAAACAAAAAACTAAATTACAATGGTAATATGTGGTTTTGCCACGGCAACAGACCATGTATTCATGACAAAATTAACTGGCCGAAAAACTGTCTATATTTATGGAAGGTGTTTGTAGGAAGCATAATGCAGTATGTTATACTATTCACTATTATGTGGTTTAAAAAAAAATACGTTTTTTTATTATTGTCTTTTTTTAAAAATTATTATTGTTTGTCATTTGCTTTTTTGTATTTGTTGCTTTGGAAAACTTGAAAATCATAAATAAAATATTGGATAAAAAAAAACAAATAAATAGATGATCTGGGACAAAAGGCACTTACCGCCGCAAAAAGATATTCCCACCAGACCCAAACTCAAACACATAGGGATGGAGATTTTGAGGTGGCCCCACTCGGCAGCATTATCGCCAGTCCACACAGCACCTAGAGATGCGCAAACACCCTTGAAACACTCGAGCATCGTCTCCTGTTGCTTCAGCAAACAGTGACAGAAAGTTTGGTGGAGGGCAATGAATGCAGACGAAAACTCACCATAGCGCTGTGACCCAGCAAAGAAGGCCCTGGACAAGACAAAAGGTCTTTCCACTCCTCCTGATCTCAGGATCAGGCCCTCCGCTGTGGCCTTGTGCTGCAACAAACACGACAATTAGGACAACATCACATGCAAGTCTTCAATCACAAGCGATGATCTTGCTAAGCTAATGTTCTGTACGTCTTGTTGCTCACCACGTATAAGCCATAAAGGTTGTGCAGGTCACGGTGCTCCCAGTCACCATGCTTTGCGTCCTTGTGCATGGTGATCTCAGGCCCGTTGAATATTGAAGGCTCGTTCATGTCGTTCCATGTATACACATTCTCCATAGTGCCCTGTACAATAAACATTATCATATGCGTCATACAATGTTTTGGTCTTATAGGCTATGCTTATGCTAAAATACAGGCAAATAAACCATGACTTGATATGAATATGTTTACCTACTTCAATTAGAGTTGTAAACTTACTAAATACTTTTTTTTTTTTACTTTTGACTTTTAAGGGTGTAAAACATTCACTACAATAACTTCGCAAAATTCTACCAAACAAGTGTGGAATAAACATAAGTCATAAATCAGATTACAACAACAATGCAAACAAATCTATCTTTATCAATTCGACATTTTATGTTTCATGAAACAATGCATGTGTATTGCACTTCTGAAGCACTAAACCTATCTAGACACTATATTACCGCCCCCCCCCAAAAAAAAAACTAGCAGAACTACAGAAACAGAGCTTTTTTTTCTCCTCTCAACTGCAGCCTTTGCAATTTGAAAATATCTTTCTACAACAATATGATGTCGATTTGAATTTGACTAATTGTTCAGCTCTATGCTTAACACTAACGCACAATGGAAAATGCCATTTAGGTTAATGAATATTGTCTGTCAATTTGAAAGTTGTAACAACAAAAGTCACAGCCATCTATGCTTTATCCTGTGAAAAACTAATTTTACTGCAGTTTACTGCGTAACTTTCATTTGTCTGTATTATACTGCCCCCTGGTGGCTGAGTTACACACACCAGAAGGAGCACAATGCGGGGCTGTGATGAAATAAAGACATTTGCATTCCTTCCAAAAGGGAAAGCTGATTCGTGAGACAAATGTTTTGAGTTATGAGCATGGTCAAGGAACAAACTAAGCTCATAAATCAAGGCACTACTGTACCAATCAGTTAATTTAAAAGTTATTGCCATATGTTAAACTCCACATTATCGACCATCGGTCTCACCTCATACTGGTCGTAGGCAAACTTGCTGGCCCACCAAGCCCTCATGTCTTCACGGGTGAAATCTGGATAACCGGCACTGCCTAATAATAATAAAAACATCATTCAAGACAAGTCTAACACAAGATGGGCATGGTTATATGGTGGGGATGCATCATCATCATCAAACAACTATTCTCACACAATTTTATCATCGTCTTACCAGGCCAACACCAGCCTTCATAGTCGCCGCCATCTTTATTCTTTGTGTAGAAACCTTGAGACTTTATTTCGTTATGGATCTTGTAGCCGCTGTCCACTTTGATATGAGGGTCCACAATGGTTACCATCTATTACACCAAGAGGAGTTGTTAAACATTTAGAAAAATCAGTGTAGACTCACAGTACATTGAGGTGCCTGGAGTATTTTTAATTTTCAGAGTGATCCCCCCCCCCCTTTCACTGTCAATTGTTCTCACACCTGCTATTTGCCAGATTTTTATAAGTGATTATTTTGAATGGGCAATTACAGCATACTTATTTTCAGGGATGCCCTCACGTGTGGGAAAGGAGAGCCACAGCGGCGGATTTGTGTTTATGAAGCCACAGCGCATACCCAGACATGCCACCCCACCAGGCCCCACCTCTTAAAGGCACATACATTACAAGTACATTTTATTTTTGAACATTTTTGTGTTACGTTTACCGGTAAAACTTTTTTTGGGGGTCTCTCTAACCTAAAAGGGCTCACTGTAAACCGATTAACTGAAACTCCAACATGAGCTCCGGTTGTCTCTTTGGCCCAAACCCAGGTAGGTACCTTGCGCTTCTTATCCATGAGAGCCTGAAGCATTTCCTTGGGTGCGGGGAACTTGTTGGCATCCCAGGTAAAATAGCGTTTCCCATCCGTGTGCTCAATATCAAGCCAGATGAAATCATAGGGAATGTCATGCTCATCGAAGCCTGCATCCACCGACTGTACGTCTTCCTGATCGTTGTAGTTCCAGCGGCACTGGTGGTAGGCCAGTGCGGCCAGAGGAGGGAAGGCCTGTGTGCCTGACCAAAATTAAAACATGGATTATTCATCCTGGTGGGGAAAATTACAAATGAAACAATGGTTTGTCCGTTTGTCAATTTATAATTAAAATTTACTGAGTGAATCGTCATTTCATGACGGGTGACATTATAATCCCACCTGTCAGGGAGGCATACTGTGAAAAGACATCTTTCGGTGTCGGGCCCAGCATTATGAAGACATCAATGATCCCGCTTTCAGAGAACCAATGCACATCCGTTTGTGGCGTCTCACTGGAGCCCTGCACGTAATCCAGCATTTTTCCAAACACAGTCTGAAGAGAACCAAATAAAAGCAGCTGGCTAAATTGGCAGCTAGTTGGCATTAAGTCTCACAATTATGAATAAAACATCTTTTAAATTATGAAAGATATCCAGCATGGGAAGAAGCACAAACCTTCCCTGCAGTGTTGGAGCTAATGTCAACCCATGTCTCAGCAGCATTGAGCCAAAACATTCCTGTGGTCCGCTGGGCATTGTGGGCCAACATAACAGGCACAGAACCATAAATTGCCATAGGATTATACAGCTCGTATTGGAACACGTCCAAATTATACAGCCGATATGGATCTCCATTACTGAGAGGTGGACACACAAAATATAATTAGCCCTTGCAGGAAATCCCACACTAAACAAGCACCTTTTTGACCAAACCCACTTCACACATATTCATATATTTTGTTTGCGGCTCACTTTGTAGTTTTAAGTCGCAGGTTGTCCGCGTGTTCTGGAATGCCATAGACATGCTCCACCCCAGGTAATGAGAAGTCGAGACCGATAGAAGTTGGGCCTGTAATATGAGCACAGCCAAATTATTACTATAAAAACAAGAAAGCAGTATTCGACATTTGTTACAGTTGTATTCAACAGCCAATCATAAACCTGTGTGACTTTAGAATGTGGCCCGCCACCAAACTGAGTGTATGATCTCCCTCACACCACTGTTCAACTACCAGGATGGATTTAAACCAGAAGACGTAACAATTTAATAGGGTCTACTGAAAACCCTTACTTGTTTGTATGAGCATCAGTATTATAATAGTTTTGGATTTTCGTTTTTAAGTGGAAGTCAAGATTATATATGCGACCTCACTAGTCTAAACATTAGATTCTGATTAATATTACATTTGTGGAATACGAGTTATGAAACAAAATCCAGCCGTTTTTTTTTTCCATCTCATTTTGTCACTTGCTGGCAACGACCAATCTCAGATCACCTGTTTTCTGAAACTGAGCTGTGATTGGTTGTTACCTGATACCCGAGCAACATTGATGTCATCTTCTGTTGACAGCAAGTGGCAAAATGGCCGCCCCCTGAGATGGATAAAAATGGCAGAATTTTGCTGCTTAACTCATATTCCATTAACACACTATCAACCAGAACACCACATTTAGACTAGTGGAGCTGCATCGAACATATTGCCCAAAAAAAAAATCTTCTTTTTTCGAAGGGGGCGGGGGTGACTTCCCCTGTAACTGTTTTTTAAAGCGGGTTTGTTAGGTTGTATTTTTTTTAGGGGAAAACAATTCATTTTGTCAAGCAGAAAATTTAATTTACAAAACAAGAAACAATCAATGTGGTGTGATAAACTACAATTTCCAAACGACTGTTTAGCATTCCTTCTTCTGTACAGCCGAACATACGGAAATAAATACTGTATATTCCAAATAAACCCCAAAAACTCATGTAAACATGAAATTAATTTACAAAGATTTTTTGTTATTTCATTGACTATAACCTGGGTGGGTGTGGGTAGACGGCACTAATACTCACTATTACAATTTGAAACTGACTTACCATTAGGTTTGCTGTCTGTAAATGATTTAAACGTTTCCTCCCACATGCCATCTTCATCTTTCTCTTCCAATATAGCCTGCAAGGTTAAGAGGGGGAAAGAAATAACATCTTATTAAGAAGGATTTTTTTTTCTTTCCAGATGCAATTGCGGGATGTAGAATTTGTGTGTAGGACCTCATCTTCCAGATCTGCATCTTCAGCCTCTGTGTCTGCCTGTCTGCTCCATAGCACAAGATAAAACAGCATAGAAGGGGATATGTTAAAAAAAAAGAGATGTTTGGAAAGCAAATGTTTAAGATAATACAGTGTACAGCTATTTAACTGGGGGGAAACGAGTCAAACACAGACGACAGCTGCCACCATAGTCAAAGGCAACGAGTGCTCTAACAGGACCTCAGAAAACCGTGCGACTTCTTCCCTATGTCCATACATTTACTGTTTTCTGGTCATTGTGGGAAGTGAAGCCTATTCTACATACAGTTGTGGATGTGCTTGATTTGCAGCAGCAAGCATGCAGGCAACACGTGATTCCTAAGATAATGACAGATCAAAGAGATGCAGATGCTGCAGGGTTAGCGACCAAAGCAGCACACTATGGGTTGGGATAAAGACAACTTATTGACACTGTTTGTGTGTGCATTTTGACTAATGCATTCTTCTATTAGAGCCATTTGCGCAATCCATGACACAGCAAGCAAAATGAAATACTTTTTTTTTTTTTTTTGTAACAGAGTAGAGCATTTCTGGAATAATCTCAGCAGTGATGGTGTTGACTCTCCTAAACTTGAAAATTCTCAAAGCCGCGTGACTTGTTTTTATACATGCAATTACCGGTAAGTAACTGTCTGGTCAAGAAAACCAACAAGCTCATGCAAGTTTAGTTTCTTGTTTCAAATGAAATGACTAAACATGGAAGGCCTAAATATCACCATGTTAAGAGAGAAATTATTTAACTTTGTATTAAATTTCATCACCAGCAAATGAATTGCACACTCAGCACAACATCAACACCACCCATCAAAAAAAGCATATCGTCCACACATTCTCTTTTCCCTCATTTTTTTCAGGGTAAAGCTGAACTTTTTTTTTTTAAAGAGACACTACAAGTATTATTTATACTATACTATTTACAGAGTAGTACAAGGAATATAATACACAGCATTTTTAAAGTCTTTACCTAGAGAATACACTTGTGACATTATTCCACACACTAGCCAATGTGCTAGTTATTAAATAGGAGAAACTAGGGCGATAAGGAGAAGAGGACAGAACGAGTCAGACAATTCTCAAATGAACACGAATAATGTCAAAAACCACTGAGCGAGGTATTTGTGTAGTTCACAAACGAGGGCAGGCGATTTTCAAAGTGTGCGTGTAAGCGTGGTCTCTCACGTGTCCTTGCGGAGCCTTAAGTGCTCAAAGGCCAAAAGGCCACGCGAGTTTAGGGACAGCAGCACATCTCGCCCCTCCATAATGTCCAATCGGAAGGGCCGTGCACTGACAATGACCCTTTGAGACTCCGCCCCCAGGGACAGAACCACTCCGTTCTCATCCTGAGACAAGAGAGACAGGCTGAGGGGGAGAAAAAAAGAGAATGATGAGAGACTGCTGATATCAAGTGAGAGGATATGGGTTGGGATCAAGTAGCCTAAATTTAAAATTTACAATATTTATATCGACATTTCGTTTGTCTCGTTGCTAGAGAATCTGCAGGAGTTGAACCGTAATGTTGCTAACATTCGTCACCTACCACTTCTCGCAGGAGGCAAGCACCCATGAGACACTTACGGCTCTGTAGGCGGCTCTCTGATGAGCACGTCTGGGACCTCATAGCGAGCCTTCAGCGGCTTCAGCTCATTAATCTTCACCCTCGTTATGTTTCCCTGGAGACGATAGAGCTCCAGGAGCAGACGCACCTGCGTGAGCAGGAAAGAGCACAAAAGAATTGGAATGGTGTATGCGATGCATCCTTAGTATCAAATTCATGCCGACAAATCATTCGGATTAGCAGATATGCCTACAAATAGATAAGACTTTTTTTTTTTTTACTGAAATTTTTTCACAAAAGCATTTTTATTTAGACTGTTCTTGCATGTGGATTCAATGATGCGCTTTAATGTTTGCCTACTGTGATGTCCGGGCTGGTTACAGTGTCTTCCATTGTGGGTGCTGTACCTTGTTTTTGTCATTCTTGAGCTGCAGGGTGAGTCTTGTGTTGGTTAGCTCCATAGTCTCTAGTAGGGCTCGATAGGGCGACTCACCAGGGGTCAATGCTCGCTGACGTCTGTAATCAAAGTTTAAAGCAAGATGGCACAAATGTGATTATGTAATTAAACGCAAGTGAATCCATGCTTCCATAAATCTATTTGACGTGTTAACTCACTTGCAGAAGGCACTCTGGTCACAGGTTTTGAAGTTGGGTCTCTCCACAGCCAGTGTCCCACTGAGACATGCAGCAAGCCAGAGCAGCAAGACAGGTGCCATCCTATAAATGGAATCAAAATAAAAGGAAGATGCAGATGGATTAAGCACTGAAACTGGTCATGTGGGCAAAGCAAATTAGCTCAGCGTACAGTACTGGCCTAAGAAACCATTAGTATGGACTTTGGATTTTGTCTAGATCCCAAGGTTCTGCCACACCCTCCTCATTTTAGGACTGAATACCAAATTTTCAGTCACTTTGAGAGCACTCAATGGTCAGGCTCCTCCATATTATGTGTATGTGGTGTCATTTTATTGTCCTGTTATGTCATTGCAGTATTAAACAAATACAATACAAAATAATACAAAAAGAGTTGCATGTTTAATATTTGTCTTTAAAAGTATTTATGTTGTGCCAACAGGGACCCATGAAAACCTCAAGGACCACATGAGTAGCCCCCTGGGTCTCTTCTAAAATAGGCTGACCAGTTAATGGGATGGAACATTGTGCTTTTTTAGGAATACTGTAGAGGTTATTAGTTTAAAAAAATGTAAACACTTGCAAATATCTATGGAAATAAAACGTTTATTGTACCTTGTTGAATTACTGTTGAGAATTATTGTGAGAAATCATAATCAGCAATGGCATCTTCACATCGATTGTCATTAATTCTTACAAACTTAAGTTATTGTAATTTGAGCAATT
This sequence comes from Vanacampus margaritifer, assembly GCF_051991255.1. NCBI lineage: Eukaryota > Metazoa > Chordata > Actinopteri > Syngnathiformes > Syngnathidae > Vanacampus > Vanacampus margaritifer. The sequence goes on along the minus strand of NC_135441.1, from coordinate 20,069,122 downwards.
TGTTATTTTAGAAGTGCCTTTGCATTAATGAATAGCCAGGAAGAAGTACCTGTTGGCTTCGAAAAGGTTGCTGACCCGTGTTGCAAATGAGTTGTGCAGTCCATTGCCCCCTTTGTGGAAGACCACCCCCCTTTTGATCCAAACTGCCTCTTCAGTGGACTTCTTTTCTTTTTCTTTTTTGCAGTTACAACACGTTTATTTAGGCAAACAGGATTAGATTGTGTTTACTTATACTGTATATATGGACATGACTCGTTTGTTGAGGAAGCGGTTCGGAAAATGAATGGATGAATGAATTAATGTACTTTTTTTTCTTGGATTACCTGTAAAATATTGTGATTCTATATTTTATAAATTAAAGACTGTATTCTAACTGTGCCGAACATTTGTCCTGGTAGTCGACAGACTCCTGCTTCTACGATTTGACCACGATATCAATTAAATTCGCATTCTAAAGCTAATTTAAATGGAATCCCCTCAGCCGGAAAAGTGATATTAATATTATGTGATCGATGTAACCTGTAATAATGTGTCCGAAAGGAAAAACGTGAATAAAACAAAACAAAGTCAAGTAATCAACTGATCACTTTAAACGACCGTCAAATGAACGCATCAACGCTTGAAATTCTACCAATGAAGCTACAGCATTAGCTAAAGCTAGCTACCATTCTTCGAACTTCTGGGAAACTATCAAAACAATTATACAGAAAATTATGATAATTTCACATAAAGACAAACACGAAGTGTTAAATGGATGGACGGTTGTCTGACTGCATCGTTGTCCTTATTTAACAGTCTCTGTTTTGTCGTGCTAACTAGTTAGCAAGATTCCTAGCAAAGGCACAGGTTGACGGATGAAGACGTGTATTCAATTGCGAGGTTCTCGACTGTAAGAAAAGGGTTTTCTCTGGTGGTCGGTAAATGGGCAGACAATAACTCTGCTACTACAACTACCCCACTCGGCTTAATACGCGTGAAAACACAATGCAGCAAAATAGGATAGATAAAGAAACTGTCACAATGATAATGCGAGACTGCTAGTCCTACCTTTCATCGAAGGCGGCCATCTTGATTATGCCCCTGGTCAACTCCGCCTCAGATTAAACAAGTGGAAGATTTTTCAATTACTGTCCAAAACGCTCACGTGCAGCCCACCGGGATGACGAGAATTCAACATAAAAACGCCCTAAAACGACTTGTTTAAATCGAATAAATAGACATGTTATGGTTATTTCATTCATTCATGTGTCTGCTCCGAGTGATTTCCGCCTGGGGTAAAATTGGATTAACGTGGACGAGCTTGTATCCTCTCAGGCACGGACACGTCATCGCCAACTCTTGTGACTGAACAATAGTTTCCCTACATTTCGAAATCGCAAAAAAAAAAAATAATAATAATTCTGGTTGCAACAATAAATAACTTGAAAATTTGACGTTATTTGAAATACTACATATTTAGCTAAAACAATAGCCCGAGGATCCAAGATTTCCAGGGCCCCCCCGAGCATCATACATTTTCAATTGTTACTCTTGTAGTTTATTTTAAAATGATCGTTCCGAGTAGTAAGTACTCTTCCATCCATTCTGAACTATCTTCTTACTGTTCGTGTGCAGACTTGATTCAGGAAGAGGGTAACAAAAGAAACTCGTGAGTACTCATCAAGGAAAAGGACATACTTGTAGTTTTCTCATTGAATGGAGAAAAGAAGGTGAGAGAAAAACGTTTTATCAAAACAAAGGGTTCAACGTTTTTTTTTTACAGTGACAGAAAGTCTGTGACGAACAACAGCAAGAGCCAGATACTCTTGCTAGTTGCAGTAACACTGCTGTCTGTGTTAACCGAGAATGCAGTCGAAATGATGGAGTGAAATAGGGGACGCATAATCACAAAGAAATTAAATACTAATACCAAAGAGTGAGTTTATACATGTTTTTGTAACGTTTTATTAAAAAAAAAAAAGTACCTTATTCACCTCTTTCTTGAAAGCTCCTTTGTCGGGTTCTCAAGCAAAACTTCAAGTAGCTAAAATAGCAAAATGATCAAAGTTACAGTTAGAAAACGGCCCCAAAATACATTTGTATCGTAATTCAAGACACATCTGACAACTATGGGATTTATTTTTTCCAAGTGGTACAAATCCAAGTTTGCAATTTGAGCTTTTTAAGGCATGTAAACCAATTTTAAAAGCAGGATAAATTTTACATTTGTACTGATGATCCAATGGTAGAAATGAAAGATTTTAATGACCAAAGCAGAATGAAATATAAACGTTCCATTTTGTTTGGATTAAGTGCAGGTGAGTCAAGATTCAGCACACTTTTCTTCTTCACAGAAACAACTGGTTAGAAAAGTATAAAGTCTAAGAATATAGTACAAAATATATACATGCACACAGCTGCACGTATGAAAGTCAATGCCAGTGACAGCCGTGCCACTCTTAGAACAATGTAACACAAACATTTATTTCCCTCCCTCTACATACGCTCCAACGTATCTCTCAGAGCTGAAACCTCCAGCAGAGGTGTCCCAGTCTGTCGATGTTCTTATGCAGGACGCTGTGAATCGGTGACACGTATCGTGCCACGTCACCGTCCCGGGAGAAATCTCTGCAGAAAAGACCCTTATCCGGGTTGAAAACGAATTTCTGCGGCATGGGCCCGTTGGCCCTCACGTACTCCCACACTGCCAGCAGCAGCAGCCTCACCTCAAACGGCGCGATGTGCGAGAAAGCTTCGTGGACGTTATCCAGCACGGGGGGCAGCAGCTGACCCTCGCCCATGCAGGACACCAGGAGACAGGAGGCCTGCAAGTGCCACGGGGAGTCTGTGGACGAGGCTTCGCGAGACGCCTCCCAGTGTGCCAGCAGGGTGGCCAGGAGGCCTCTGAGCACAGCTGAGCAGTAACAAAGAGCCGGGCGACCCGCGGCCACGACCTGAAGCAGCGTGAAGAGCACAGGGTGGGCTTCGAAGCAGCGGCGAATGTGAATGTCTCGTTCCACTGTGGTGCGAGCGTGCTCCTCCGGAGGCCAAGACAGCTCCCCGTTGGCCACGTCCGGGCACACGTTTTCCACCAGGGTGACGGCGACCACCTTGGCTGCCTCGGCGTTGATGGGCGGGGGTTCATCGGGGTCCGCGGGTGGCCGTGAGCCGTTGAGAGCGGAGGAGCTACAGCATTGGACCACCACAGTCAGCAAGGTTTGGATGTTCTAAAGAAATTAGAGGGGGGAAATGGAAAAAAAAAATTTTAATGGAAAAAATATCTGCCTCAAATAAACACCAAATATCAAAATTTATAGAAACATGGTCTAAGTATATAGAATTGTTTAACCTAATTCTGGTTACTTAATTCTGTCTGTTAGCAAGAGCCACTATATCGTGATAACTTACATTGATGTTTCTGCATTTGGCAATTAATTATATTATATTATTAGTATGGGATTTTTTTTTTTTTAATAGGCTTTAGGTGAACTGATGAATACACACACCCTCGCACACACACACAAAAAAAAAAAAATATATATATATATATATATATATATATATATAAAAAAATAAAAATAAAAAAAAAGGGAGAGCAATGATGATGTCAAATCGAATGAACAATACTGAGCTCTCCTAAAAAAAAAAAAAGAAAGAAAAAAAATAAATAAATTAGAGGGGGGAAAACAGTGATGCGCACATTTGAAGACAACTCATTATTTTGTCTCTTTAGGCACAAATTAAGACACATCCTGCCAAGCAGTTTGGTTCAGATGAGTACATCTTGATCAGGCTTGCTTAACTAAGCTGTGCAGGGAAAATTTATATTCAACTGACACAGCTATAGTTTTCTAGACTAGTTGTTCTCAGTCTGTTGTCACCAAGTCATGATCCACTTTTATGTTCTCACACCCCAAAGAAAAAATCTACACATGGTTACATGTTGAAAGTGCCTTTTCAGAGCACATTATTACGATACACAATATGAACAGAATTTCACTTAAATCTCACAACTGATCTTTTTCTTTTTGTAAAGTCCCATACATAAAGTACTAACTAAAGCAATAACTCATTTCCAGAGGTGGCCAATCCAGGTCCAGAAAGTAAAAACCCAGCCACAGTTTGGCTTTAGCCCCTAGTGCTAGCTAGCTAGCTCCCTAGCAGATAAACGAGCACCACCAAGTTATTCTGCAAATATAAAAGTCCAATTTGGGATGAGTTTGAAATATTTCACTGGACAAGGGTTTTTTTTAGTTTACAGTGGGGTTGCTACTAGACAGAACCCCAATTTGTACTTAATTTGCGATGTGCCGTAGTCCATTACTAATTTAAAGTAAAACAGCAGTAAAGCAATCATTTAAATTTGTAATTTTATCAAATGAATATTAGACGATGAATTGATTTATGAAATTAATTGATAATTATTTTGCCAATAAATTAATCATTTAGTGATCTTGTTTAATTTAAAATGGTCCAAATGCTCAGAATTTTAGCCTCTTAAACAGTAAATACTCTGATATTATATATTCTGTAGTTTACGTTCATTAAAAATGTTTTAAGGCTATAAAACCCCTCACCACACCCTTAATACACTTTTCTCATATACATTTACATTTTCTCACAATTCTTTCTTGTTTAAACACTCAATGTTCAAACCATCATTAAAAAAACTACACTACTGTAAAAAAAATTAAATAAATCAAAATTTTTGCCAATTTTCTAAATTGTTGTAGACCAAACCAGTAACTGAATGTTATTTTGTTTGTGCATTAAAAAAAAATACAGGGATATAATTAAACTTTTTTTTTACCCGATTCATCAACAAAATAATAAATACAATACATTTTCAAAATAATCGTTTACTGAGCGTTTTTTTGTGTGCGCTCAGCAGAAACCAGCTGAGCTGTGATTGGTCGTTGCCTGAACCCTGAGTAACATTGATGTCATCTTCAGTTGTCAGCAAGTGGCAAAATGGCCACCCTCTGAAATGGATACAAATGGCTGGATTTTGCTTAATAACTCATATTCCACAAATGTAATATTAGTCAGAATGTCATGTTTAGACTACTGAGGTCACATATAACATTTTGTCAAGAAATGTTTATGGTTGACTTCCACTTTAACACTTTAAGGAGGTTGTGTTTTTATCCTCAGGAGTGACTCTACTCACCAGGGTGACCCCGAATGGGTCAGGCTGGGCTGCCGCAGTACGCATCTTCAATCCCTTGCCGATCACTCCAGCGTGAAACACGGACCACACGCTTCCTGAAAAGTTGACGGTCGTACCGAACCGGCAGTTGATGTCCAACAAGGAATCTCCCACATCAGGGGATCCCGACTGAGATGGCACAGGAGCGCCCGACATGTCTGCAATCTGCCCCCCGAAGAGCTCGGTGTTGCCTTTATGCAGCGCTCCCTCCACCAGCTGTTGAAGCACCGCCTTGAGAGTAAGCGGAGAGTACGCAGCGAAACGGGACAGCAACTGGACCGAACAGCTCACCGCCTCGGCTGCCTGTCCCCCGTCCCTCCCCGCCTTCCCCACTTCCCCTCGCCTGCGCAGGGCGAGGAAGAAATGAGCCACGGCAGCACGAGAGAGCAGGAGGAGGTGTGCCGGCGAGGCGGCGCGAGGGAGCGGACTGGCCGACAGGAGCCGAACCGCAGCGTGGGACACTGCCGGGTCGCCGTGGAGAAGGAGCGGGCTAAAATCGTGCAGGTGCACGGAAACGGCGCATCCCACCTGGACGGCCATGGTGGACTGAGCATCCGGTGTTCCTCTTTGGTCTTCGTCTTGACTTTGTATAACCGTGGCCAGGTTTAGCAGCAGCTGCCGGAGCTGCCGGGGCCCCAGGGTGTGCGTGTGGATCTGGGCCACGGAGTAGGCCACCGCCGCGGGGATGAGCCCGGCCATGCAGGACGAGAGCGTGTTGTGCAGCTGCCAGGCTAGCGCCAATTCCTCCGGGTTGCGGGCCTGAGTGAGGATCTGGCAGAGGGCCTCGGTGGCCACGCTGGGGCCCCCGTACACGGACAGCAGGCAAAGCAACTGATGCAGCCAGAGGTGCCGCTTCCTCTCCAGTCTCAGCGTCTCGGCGCACAGCTCGCCCACGTGCGTCTGCAGCTCCTCCAGGAACGGGATGACAATCTGCGGCTGAGGGGAAGCCGAGTGATGCGGATGTCCGTCCGCCGCCTCCGAGCGGTTGTAAACCAACTTGTGGAGGTGCAAGAGAAGCATTTGCAGGAGGCTGTCGCAACCTTCTCTGACGCCTTCGTGAGGGGACGACGTAGGACCGGAGATGATGACTGAGGCTGGCGTGGCCGTGTCTGCCAGGAAGCGGAGGACCCGAGCGCCCCCTGATGGACTTTGGCATATGAGATGGACGGCAAGGCCCAGCATGTTGTCCAGTTCGTCTCTGGGGAGTCCCTGCAACAAACTGTGCAACTGGAGCAGAACGGGCGGGCGCAGCAAATCCACCAGCTCAGCAGAGACCGCACCGAAAAGATTTGGGGACATGGCGGCCAGCTGAAGGAGAAACGGGACCGCGGCTCGACGTAGCTGAGGGGAACCCTCCCAGGAGGTTGAGGACGAGGTGGGAGACATGGGACTGGACGGGCTCAGGCTCTCCTGGAACATCCTGAGCAACTCCTTCCGGATGCTATCAGAATGGTGCGCCGCCAGATGTCCCAGAATTCCCACCACCGAGCCGATCTTTGGCACTCGGCTGCCTTTGTCCACCCCGTTCACCACCAGCCCTTGGTCCTTGGCGCCGTGGGAGCAGAAATCCTTGAGCCCGCAGGCCAGGACTCGGCTGATGATCGTCCCCGGGAAGGCGGAGCCGATGTGAGCCACCACCCAGTCAAAATGCGGGGAATGCTGGACCGATGTATCTAAGAGTGCATCCACGCAAGCATCGGGGCACCAGGCCAGCATTGCGGCCAAACACTGAGAGTAGGCTTCCATGAGGGAGCGGGTGGCGGCGCAGGACATCCAAAGCTGCAGAAGCTCGTTTAGGCTGGACGAGTGGGGGGCCACCCTCCGACCGGCGTGTTTGCTGCTTAGCTGACCCAGTAAGTCCACTGCCCAGCTGGACACCAGAGGGGCCCAAGCGCGTGGGTTGAGGCGTATGAACTCAGAGAGGACGCCGTGAACTTCCTATCGGCAAACAGAAACAGAAAACCAAATCCAGGGTCAGAAAACTTTATTGACAGAAGAGAGTTGATTTAAAACACAAAATATTAAGAAGGTAGGAATGCACTGATAACTTTTTTTTTTTTTTTTTTTTTTTTTAGAACTGCGCCCTAAAAAAATACAAATAAAATAAAAGAATAATTCGAATTATAAACCCCGAATGCTCATAGAATTTTTCTTTGTGTTGTTATTTTTTTTTATTATTAAATTTGCTTTGCTTTTGTTTTGCATTTTCTGTAGAATTGTTTTGTTTTTTGGGGCGCACAGTTTTTTGTAGCCTTTTTGGAGTTTACAAAAAAAGAAAGTGCATAAAAATACAAGACTACTCCTTGAGAACACCACAAGTTACAGTATAAACCAAAACTCACAACTTAAATGATACTTTATATCACACCATTGCTTAATTCTCCTTACTCAATGTGCCGTGTCGCAGTGTGTTGCCCGCCCTGTCTGGTCTCAGCATGGTGACAGTGTTTTTTACCCGGGAAGTATATGACAGGCTAGGCAAGTGGTATTGGTACATTTTTACAAGAACGAGAACAAACCTACAGTATCAGCCCCTTGAAGATGCTGATGGAAATGTTCTATAATAACTTTGAAATCCTCCCACCTGAATGATGTCCTCAAGATTTGAGCTGATCCCAGAACTGCCATCGCCCTCGGTCTCCAAGTGGTGCAGGAAGACGGAGACATGCTCGTCATAGACACCCCTCAGATGCTCCAGAACAGCTCCCCGACAGGCCGGCACGGAGCGTAGCAGACGCACAGCGCAGCGGGCGTGTTCCCGGACACTGAGTTTGCGACCCTGGACTGTGTCAACGCCACTGATGAATGACTTGATCTCTTGAGACAGTTCCTGGCCACTAATGGAGAAATGGGAGCAGGAAGTTAGCTCTTTGACTGCCAGACGTTTTCAGAAAAGGGATGCCGTGGGTGCCAGCCGATTTAAGCATTTTGACTGATCTTTCAAGGTCCACAGAAAATTATGTGTTTGGACTATGGAAACACAAAAAATTCCATTTTTCAGTAATCAACAATAGAAAATGGTTAATTTCACCTCTGTTTTGAAACAAACGTCTTTTAACGTCTTTGGCACTCCTCCATAGGGTTTTACTAAACGTTATTTAACGTTTTTGGCAGTCAAAGAGTTAGGGAGGAATGATGGTGAGTTTTGATGAGGAAACTGATGAAGCAAGGGAGTTCGTGCAATTCAGTTAGCGCTACAAAACATAAAAATGAGTAACAAATGACTACTTCTCCACAAAGTTGATGATCCTTGTTCCTTTTTAATCTCTGGGGAAAAAAAGGTAAAATACTCCATTCTATGGAAGTGATCTTTTTGGTAAGTGTTTCTGCCTATATTTTTATATTTGGCAACAAAAAAAATGTACCTAATCTAAAACATACGCACACACAAATTTCCTTACTTTTAGTAATGTATTTACTATAAAACAAAATAAGTAGAATGATGACAAAAAAGAAACATTTGAAATCTTGTCACTATGTTTTTGGTTGTGTAGAGCACACCCTCAAGAGTTAAGTTTGATAGTCAATGTAAAAACGGTTGTGGCGTGGAGTTCAACCACCGTGAGGCAGCCACTAGCCAGCCGCTTCCAAGCGCCACTCACTCACCTCAGGACAGTCAGCGGTGTGTGAGTGTGTGAGCTCTGCATCGCATTCAGCGGACTCCCGTCAAACACCACAGACATCGCTTGCTCTTGTAAAATTGAAGTGTGACATCAAAAACCTCCCAGCGGCTCCGTGGCTTCAATGGGAGTAATTATGACACGTTTATCTTATTATTCTCTGTCAAATAGCGAAGGGAAGAATACGCCGAAAGGGCGCTCCTTGGCCGGAAGTTTCTTCTTCTTCGATGGAGAAAAGTGAAACGATGACGTCGACTGATTTTGTTAGCGACATCATGTGTCCATTTGGAGGTTTTACATAACTACAAAAATAAATGTATTTTCTTTCGTCCTTCTGATTCATGATTTGTTGGTAAAATATTTGTATTTGAAAGTGGTCATTGCGTTTTCAGGTTTTTTTTAAATTTGTTTTTAACTTTTGCAATTATAGTTCTCCCACCTATTACGTGTAACGTTTGATTAAAGATAGTAAACATGTAGTTTTGATTTCACTCTTGTAATTTGTGTTCAGATTGTTATTATTATGATGTAGATTATAGTACTGTAGACCAGTGGTCCCCAACCACCGGGCCGTGGGTCATTTGGTACCGGGCCGTGGGTCATTTGGTACAGAAAGACAAAAAATTGCATGATTTTTTTTAATTTTTTTCGAAAATGTTTTATTTTGAAAAGTGGCCGGATTCCGTCTGTTACATCTGTCTCACTTGACAACTCTGTTGTTGTTGCGACGTTACGGACACCGTTAATAAAGTTGCACATGATTACACAGTAGATTTACGTTCATTATTATTATAGAGAAAATACCACCGTTCTTTTCTTGTCATTTTATTTTGTTTTTATCAGCTAAACCTTTAGATTGGGCCGTGAAAATATTGTCAGACATTAAACCGGTCTGTGGTACAGAAAAGGTTGGGGACCACCGCTGTAGACGGTAGACCAGTGGTGATGCTATTTTAAAAAAAATCTATTCAATTTTCAAAATAAAATAACCAATGGAAAGCCGCTCGATAGCAAATTAACTAATACAAATCTGCTTTTAATTTCTGATATCTAAATGTTTTTATATATATATATATATACACACATAAAAGTACATTACATAGAGCGCATTAATGATTCCATTAATTTAATTTACTTTTATTTCGAAGGAAAATAACCGGTCAGTTGATCTGTGACAGACTAGCCCTCCAACGGGCCGGCAACGACTCTTGTCTTGCTGGGGATTTCCAGGCAATGACTTTCGATTTACGATTTTATAATGTGTATGTCATAAAACATCAGTGGACCCATCCGCTCTAGCTTCCGAGGTAAGGACAGATGCACTGAAAACGAATCTTAACCGCAAAGTGATGTTGCCTTTCTAAAAAAAAAAAAAGATTTTACGAGGCTATTTGAAGTTTAGTCTGGTTGACTGTTGACAGTGAGGTAAGGGCAGTCTCTCGTTTTGTCGTTTATAAATGTCAATTGATTATAATAATGACAGCAATAAGTACTATAATTGCCAGTGGCACAACCTAAAACGGTATTTAAAAAGACATTCTTTAAAATACACATACACAAGCACATACGTTTCGTTTCTTTTGAAAACGTTACACACACCCTGGGTTATCATGTGATGAGGGTTAGGGGCAGTCACAAGTATTGTATTAAGCTTACAGTCAGTCAGCATAGTTCACATTCAGATACAATTCGTGCAACGGGATTCGCCAAATAATTCAACATTTGTCTCCGTTTATTTTCCTCTTTTTTTTAAGTGTCAAAGTTTGAGGAAAAATTCAACACAGACATGGAACAGGTAAAAGAATCCTCTTAAATATTTTATCCTCTTTTACAGCCAAGCCAGCAATACTGTATTTAGAATTATGTTTTTTTAGGAGATTTTTTTTTTATGTCACTGTGCTTTTTATGATTTGAATGGGTGTAAGTTAGATATGTGTAACTTACTAATATATCACTTATACACGCATTTGGGTTAGATTGAAACTGGTGTAAACCCAAGACATGAAATAGCTAACATATACCTTTGTTTTCCTGTTTCTCTCCTCCCTCCCAATAGTACGATGAGAAACCGCAGCCTGGCGACTTGTTAGAAATCTTCCGCGGCACTTACCAGCATTGGGCCATATACGTCGGTGATGGCTATGTGGTTCATTTGGCCCCAGCATGTGAGTTGTGATCCCACCAAAAAAAATGCTGACCAAAAGTGCAACACACACAGTGGAACATTATACAGTGGCTATAGGAAGTCTACACACCCCTGTTCATATGCCGGGTTTTTGTGATAAAAACTTTTTTCCATTATTAAAGTGACCGACCTTTCACCAGCATTTTTTGTGAGATCCCCATTGTGTCACTCTTTCAACCGTAGCGGAAGTCCCGGGTGCGGGCGCGAACAGCATGATGTCCATCGTAACAAACACGGCCTTTGTGAAGAAGGAGGAGCTGTGGAAGGTGGTGGGTGACAGCAACTGGAAAATCAACAACTTGCTGGACAAAAAGTACGAGCCCCGCCCTGTCTACTTAATCGTGAGGGACGCACTCGACCTGGTGGGCGAGGAGCTGTCGTACTGCGTTGTGCGTAACAACTGCGAGCACTTTGCTACCCTGCTGCGTTATGGCAAGAACCAGTCTCGGCAGGTAGGTGGTTACCGACACTGTAGTCATTTTGTGTGTTTTTAAAAAAATATATATATATATAAGTTCCCGTGTGACCTTTCTTTGCAGGTGCGTCAATTTGGCGAGGCCGCTGTTTTGACAGGGGCGTTTGCCTTCGGTGTTTTGGGCGTAACAGCTCTGCTGACAACTTTGCTAGGAAGCAACAAAGATAAGCACAAACAGTAAAACAAAACAGAAACACAACGGCATTTGATTTCATCGACATACTGTAATTTGTAAAAGGGAGTCGAACTCACTAATGTAGCACTAATGGGAAATAGAAGGACACTTATTTTTATGTGGTATCACCTCATGATTGGGAGGGTTTGCAATATACTGTAACTGAGATTTGTACCGTTTTTGTATGCTAAGTTTCACAAGAATCTGAAACTTTCTGTTTGTAAGTCTAAATAGAAATGAAGGGATGGTGGTCTTTTTTGCATTCTCTCTTCTTTAAATTGTCTAAATAATGCAAAATAAAAATTTTAAACTCACCGGCTCAGTTGAATTTTGTCTTGAGAAGAACACTGAGGCATTCAAAGGCATTTATATATCTGTTTATTTCAGAACAGATCACATGCTACATGACTTGGATTCTCTTTCATAAAGGCTTTATTTGTTTCTGTTTCGGTTTCATTATGCGTCACACGACACCCTGATGCTAATTCCTCCAGAAGACTTTTTGTTTTCTAACATACTTCACTGGAAACATGGAATGTGACAGTTTGTGTTCCATGTCAAAACTGGGAGACAAGCCAACAGTCGTGTCCAGCAAAGTAAATGAAGGCACACAAATAAAAAGTGAAAGACAAAAGTGGACTCTCCTTCACTCAGAACCACGGACAGCAGTGTAAAAACAAAACAAAAAAAACGGCTGAAAGTAATTTATGTAAAATTAAAAAAAAAAAACATTTTTGTGAAGGATCACATTGGGTTGCACTGGAAATGCAAGAACACGGCTTTTGAAAAGGAAAAGGAAACTGTGAGATCCTACCTAGAATATGTCCATGGCGTCATACAACCTTGATGGAAAATAGAAGCCAAACTAATGAAAACATTTCCAACCGCTTTGTATGCTGCACCTCTAACTGGTCCAGGGTTCTTTTACTGAACTTGTACATTAGGTTCAAATGTCCCTGTTCATTAAAGTTATTGATCGGCCTCACAAAGTGCATGCAGGGATTGAATAAAGCCTGGAACTACAGTGTGTTTGTGAGCTTGCAGGACATTCTGAAACACCTTTATATATATATATATATTTTTTTTTAATTATATTTTCACTATATGAAAAAATGTCATTTTAAGACAAGATGCTCCATTTTATATACATTTACTTTACAACTGTGTCTCTTCTGTTAGGAGCCAACAGAAATATTGTGTAATCAACTCCTGTTGCTTCTTACTTTTCCCCATTCAGCCATCCACATACTGATTGCCGCATTGTCAACCCCCTCAAGTTTCAGTTAATGTCAGCTGAGGATCCAAAGCTATGTTGTCCGAGTGGGCGAGAGTTCAAAAAGAAGTTCCCACTCTCGTTGTTGGCGCTTGACTAGGAATGTGGCGCCTCCATCTCGCGGCCCTTGCTCAGTCAATATCCTACCTCTCGTTAAACGGCCCATCAGTCTAGTTTGCGCGCACCCAATTTGAGGGGACCTTTGGCAGCTTTGCGTTCCGCCCGTTTGGCCTCCAGCTCTTTCCTCCTCTCCTCTCGTTTCTTCTTGGACAGCTCAGCCTTGCTTAGACCTGCTGGGCGATAACGCAAAGTGGTGCAAACTCATTGTAAGTGATGACTACATAATATCAAGACCAGGGGTAGGTTCAACCCCTTAATTGACTTATCGACTTTACCACTGCTGAGTGATAACACCTTGAGGCAGAGATGTTGACTATGAAAAATCCTAAATCCTTCAACCCCTAATTGAGTCATTAAAAAAACATACACACAAACTTAAAGTCTCTCACCTTGATTTCCATCTAACGCTTCCCAACTTTCTTCAGTGCCCCAGTCCCCTGTTGCGTCTGTACCCCAGCCACCTTCAGACTGAAAGCCCAAAAAAAAAAAACCATTAACCAAATATGTCTTTACAAATAGCACATCAGAGAGAACAGAAATAATTTATTGTTTTTAAAATCTATTTGATTATACCATTACTGTACATTTTAATCAAGAGTAATGTTATAGAGTGCTATTCAAAATAAAAAAATAGTTGCAAACATTTTTTTGGGTTGGAAAAGACTGTCATTTACATTTATTTGATGATTTGAGCCAAGTTTTTTTTTTTTAAAGGGGAAATCAACCTTAAACATTTCTTGACAATGTTATATGTGACCACACTAGTATAAACACGACATTTGATTAAAATTACAATTGATATTTAAAGTGGAAGTCAACCTAAACATTTCTTGACAATAATATGCTATATATTACCTCAGTCTACTCTAAACATGACATTCTGATTAATGTTACATTTGTGGAATATGAGTTATGTAGCAAAATCCAGCCATTTTTAGCCATCTCAGGGGGCGGCCATTTTGCCACTTGCTGTCGACTGGAGATGACATCACAGTTTCTCAGGGCTCAGGCAACGACCAATCGCAGCCCGCCTCTTTTCTGAAGCTGAGCTGTGATTGGTTGTTACCTAAGACCTGAGCAACTGTGATGTCATCATCCGGCAACAGCAAGCGGCAAAATGGCCGCCCCCTGAAATTTGATTTTGCTGCTTAACTCATATTCCACTAACACAATGTTAACCAAAATACCGTATTTAGACTAGTGGGGCTGCATAGAACATTATTATCAAGAATTTTTGGGCGGGTTGACTTCCCCTTTAATGACAAGCGTGGACAAGGGACAAAATACATTTTTATCTCAAGACACCATTGTATGTAAATGATTTAATTCAGAATAAAAGAAAATTGTATTTATGCACTTCTCCCCGCTCACCGTGGGGCCCGTCGTGTTTCTCTGGGCCATGCAAGCGAACAGGTCGCTCTGACTGGCTCCTTTGCATGCGCTGCTGCCGTCCCAGTTGTACTCGCTGGCCAAGCGGACCCCCTCAGGTAGGGCGGCACTGACGACGTCCGTGTCCTCCTCGGCCCATTCGTTGCCCCAGCCCTCCTCGCCAGCCGAACTCTGACCCTGCCCCTCTTTCTCGTTGGACCAGCTGTCGTCAGCGTCCCAGCCTGAGCTGCTCCAGTCTGAGCTCTGCTTTTTCACCGCCATGGAGGACGATGACCTGCCCGCCTACAAGCGTTGCATCATCAGCGAGTGAGTTTCGATCTCGAACTCTTTGTGATAAAAGAAGGAACCTACTTCTTGTTCCCTGGTGTTCTTTTTGGATGACGCCGTTCCTGACCAGTCCGTATTCCACTCATCCTTTTCAGCTCGACCTTTGTCGGAATCCTTTTGGGAAGAGTGCTCAACATTATAACTTTCCTCACAAAGTACACATATTTAAAATAAGCCATACCTCTAAACTCCCCCAATCCTCCTCGTCATCCCATCGCTCTCCCGGCTCCTCATTATTTTCCGCCCCTCCAAGACTGTGTGATCTGTCCACAGGACTTAATGCACAAGATCTGTGAGTCTGGGAGGTCTGTGGACCTTTCTCTACAGAACCTAGGATCCAAAAACAAGACAAAAATAGCATGCGGCAGGACTCGGCCTCTATCCGCGACCGCTGTACAGAAATGATTCGTCATCACATGCGCCTTACCAGAGGTTCCATCTGAGCCGCCTGGAGTCCCGCTGGTGGCGTTTGAAGCACCGCCGCTCTCAACCGCCACACCTGCCGCTGTCCCTGGTGCGTTGCGGATCAACTTGGACGTCAGCGAGGACATGCCAGTCACAGCCCAGCCGGTCCAGCCGGAAGTGGTGCCGGGTGGTTGAGCACACGACCCAACATCTTTTTCTGTTTGAACACAAGGTAACTAAACACATGTAACTAAAACATTATTCATCAACAAATTGTTGAAACATTCACAGCTAGACAATTTCATTATTGCAACTGTGACTGAATCACTTCTGGGAAGGCGGGAGCAACCCAAATGTAAAAATAGCAACTTGTTGCCAGACTAAAATATTTCTCAAATAATATGTAAAAGACATGTCTGTGACATGCATTCGTCAAAATTAACTTTGGATCTAATATTTTTGCTGTCCCTAAATCAGCCAAAAAACGCTATATTCAAAACAGCCTGTTTTAGGGGTGTGTCACTTTTATGTAAATAGCTGCACCAGGCCACGCCTAGGCCATACCCTTCTCTCTCAGTGATTTCGGTCATGGTAGCCATGTGCTAATGTTGTTAATGGAAACGAGTGGCTATGGGAGCAGAAGAAAAGAAAAATACAGACATGTATTTTACACATTTAAGAACTATGTTAAAAAAATGGCATAACGTTTTACCATAAGAAAAAGTAGCATAACGTTACTACAGAGACTATGTTGTAGCGTTAGTTTGTGATTGTTTAGACAATGGTTATTTTGCCCTAACCGGCAAATCTCCCGCGAACGTTATTTTGCTGTGAATGTCTCCGATTTGCTGTGAATGATTGTAGACATTTACAAGCGGTTATGAATAACATAAATGTGCACATTTAGGCCACTGCGCGGTCGCAACGTGCAAGCAATCTCGTCGAGACCACTTAGCGGCCGGTTAGCATCACAAAGTCATGTCAAATTAGAAGGAGAGAAAAACCCACAAAAGTGCATTTTCATATTATGGGACCTTTAACACATGCTGATGAGCGTGGAAGCTCCCTGCAATTTTTGTTATACTTTCTAAACAAAGTTGTCCATTTTTTATGTGTTTAACTCTTTCACTGCCACTGACGTTAAAAGACGTCAAGTAAAAACCTACGGAGGGCCGCCAATGACGTTAACTCTTTGTCTGCCAAAAACGTTAAATAACGTTTAGTAAAATCCTATGGAGGAGTGCCAAAGACGTTAAAAGACGTTTGTTCCAAAACAGAGGTGAAACTAACCATTTTCTATTGTTGATTACTGAAAAACGGAATAAGGTAGAAACAAACTTTTTTTTCTGATGAAAGATGATAGTCCAACTTTCATTTGGTAGTATTTGTGTTTCCATAGTCCAAACACATAATTTTCTGTGGACCTTGAAAGATCAGTCAAAAATGCTAAAATCGGCTGGCACCCACGGCATCCCTTTTCTGAAAACGTCTGGCAACTCAAAGAGTTAAAATTTAAAGAAAAAGTTTTTTTTTTTTTTTTTTTTTTTTTTTTAATTTCGACGCTAATATTTTCTCTTTTACTGCAAGTGAATATCGGCTTGAAATGTCGGTTATCTGTCTCCTTGACTACTAATATCCGGTATCGGCCTTTAAAAAAAATATATCTGTCTATCTAGCATCTGATATGTGGTCACGAGTAAGATTAAAAAACAAATGGAAGCCGTTTCGTACCAATCTCAGCCAGCTTGGTGGGATCTTCTGACACCGTTTCCAGCTTGGAGAGAAAACTCTTAATAGCTTTGAAAGCCTGAATGATTGCAGAAAATCAAATTAAAAGAAGAGAAAACAACAGAAGAGACTGAATCATGCCTGAAGCCCCGAATGTGTACTCAAAAGTGTAGTAGTACCTGCTCCCTGACGCTCTTGTCAGGGTCAACAGTAATAGCACAGAGTGTGGGCAAAATCCGGGCGGCAACCTCCGTTAGGCTATAGTAGTTGTGTGTGGCGGCGAAGCCGAGCACGCCAGCAGAACGCGACGCTGCGAAGGGGTCTTTTGTGGCTCGCGAGAAGGCCGAAATCAGAACTCGCTGTCGGGTCTGTAAAGATAAGGATCAAGTGTTGAGAGTATTGCACCTTATTTTTGAGTAATTGATACAGCAGTTTATTTTTAATATTGTGTATTTAAAGAGTTGGGGGGGGGGGGGCTTTTGAGTTCTGAGTGTCTTTATTTTGTCTTATTGAGGCTTACGCCAGCATTGAGGTAGGAGGCGATCTTTCCCAGGCAGACAGTGGTGTTGCATCGGATCGGGCCCTGCTCATCCCTGGCCTGCAGCCTGGCAAAATGCCGCATGAGCTCCTGGTTCAAGTTGCTCTCATTCAGTTTGGGAGCCAGCAGCAACATAGACTGCGCAGAGGGGAGAGAAGGAGCCGCTGCATCAGACAAACGTGTGTAGCATATGTTATAGATTAAATAATTTGTCCTCTTTTGCGTGTTCCAAAAAATCGAAGATAGACTTCTTTGTGAGAAAGACCCCTTGCAACAGAGAATCTCCGGTCACACACACTGAACATCACGTAAAGGGTGGAATTCCAGCGTGCGAGTGCCCCCTCTTTTGCGGAAGACAACTCTTTATAGAATTCAAATCGGTAAAAGAACGCCTATTCTCTTCCCATCATGAATAAGTAAAACAGATTGGTTCTCACACAAATGTTACATAATATAATTTTAGTACACAGTTCGCAGCTGTGTTCATCTTTTAGACAAAATATACTCTCAGGGTACTTTTTGTACTTTTTCCCAAAACAAAATCTCACAAACAAATTGAACTTGACATAGAGTGGCCGTGAGTGATGGTGCGAACAGAGTGTGTGTGGGTGTGTGTGTAGTGTGTGTGCTCTCTCAAAGCAGAATCTGTTCTCACAAAGGACACAAAGAAGGAATTTTATCCAAAAACAAGGTACCAGCTGGGTTAAGGTCAAATTATACTGAGTTCAACACTATTTCACCTACCCTACACATCTATAAAACATGGTCAAAATATGAAATAAAGAATTAAAAATGTTAATAATGTCAACACATACAATAAACATTTAGTCGCATTTGGAGCAAGCACATACCTTAACGGTTTGCTCTCTGATGGCAGGGTTGGTGTCAGTGAAGCCGTGAACGACATGGGGGAAGATCTGGGAATTCACCGCCGCCTCATTCAGATACTGAATGAACTGCTCCATCTAGAGCCACAGAAGAAAACAACAATATGACGGTGCTTTGAGATACGAAGCATTTTTTGGAATGGAAGTAAGTGCAGACTTGCGATATGAGCGCTTTATGGTGGCAGTGAAGTCAACTCTCTTCACAATAAAGAGCACCGTTGTTATATTGTTAATATTGTTTTTCTTTATTTACTACTTGATTTAAAAAAAAGAAAAGAGAGAAGAATCAGCTGACCAGTTAAACAATTGGACCCCAATTCTAATGAAGAGTATAGTAACTCGTGGAACTCAATTGTTAATTCTACCTGAGGAAGAGATTTTGCGATTTTAAGTACCTGCTGGAGCAGTCGTATTCTCATGGCCCGGTCCGTGGAAGAAAACATCTTCACGATGACCGGGATGATCTTCTGTTGGTATTCTTCAGTTGACAGGAACTTCCCCACCTGATGGATATTTTTTATTTAAGACACTCAAGCTGAAATGTCACTTCCAAATGACTTCTAAACATTAAATCATTCCACACTAACAGTTTGGAGATACAGTGTTCCCTCGCTATAACGCGGTTCACTTTTCAAGGTCTCACACTGTTTCGCGGGTTTTTGTTTTTAGTGCAATTTTGCATGCATTTTTTTTTTTTTACAGTAATGAACCTATTTTACAAAATGTATAAAGGTTTGAACATTCAGAATGTTTAAACAAGAGAGAAATGTGAGAAAATGTAAATGCCTTGATGAGATGAGGGGTTTTAGAGCTACTTCTACTTCGGCGGATTTCATTTATTGCGGGTATTTTTTGGAACCTAACCCCAGCGGAAAACGAGGGAACACTGTACATTTATAAATATGACGTTTCATATTGATTGGGTATTAGTTATTTTCCTGGCTGGATAAAGTACTATTAGTAGCAATTCTGATTGTAAATTTCAGCACACGGCAAGTGGTGTGTTGTAGCTAAAAAAAAATCTGCAACACATACAGCAAGCCATTATTTTAATCAATTAATTTATTTCAAAGGATTCCCCTATTTGAGGAAGTATGGCATTTAACTGAGTTGTCTAAACTACTCTGGTATTGTCAGGAGATTCAAGAGAGATAAAGGAATGACCTTGAAAAGCGGAGTGAGGACGACGGCGCCGGCGTTCCCAAACTCGAAGGCGGTGAGTAGTTGAGGCAGGACCTTGTGTTTACAGAAGTCCTCTGGGAAAGAGTCCAAGTTCTCACTCAGGTCCTGGAAGAACTGCTGCTTCTCCGCTGGCTCCTTGATCTGAGTAAGGATAACATCTGATGTGAACCCAAAAGTTAGGGATTACAGAAAAACTTCATCTGAAGGGATGAGCATAAATTTAAGATTGCTGTGAATTTCTGGATCTGACACGTATGTCACTACATCCCAAACTCATGATGCAAATATATAGAATTTGGTATCAAAACAAATCACTGTTGTACGTGACTGGCTATGTTTTTATGCGAAAAATGTGGACCTGGATCTCCTCCAGGAAGAGGTTGCTCTCCACAAAACTGTTACTGAGGAACCCTCCGGGGCTTCGGCAGTTCTGGAGGAAGCGGGCTGGATTGGGCCGAGCCCGCGGGTTGGCACCCACCAACTCGCAGTAGTGTGGAACCAGGGCCTTGGGGATCTGTGGGCACACAGAAATGAACTTAAGCCATACATGCATTGCATGAATTTGTTTGTTTGCTTGCTTTTTGGCAACAACAAAAAAAGTGACATTCCGGTAATATTTTATTATTAAAAAATGAAATAAGAACAGTGTTAAATTGACTAACCTTCCCCAGTGAACGAAGTGAGGACGCGCGGGCAAGAGTCCCATTAAACACTTCCCAGATTAGACAGCCTAACCGCCACACTTCCACCGCCCTGCAAAAAAAGATATTTTAAGAAAAGTGGAAAGATTTGCCAGTATTAAACACATCTCTCCTAAAAATTCCTCACCATTTTTCTCCACTGCAATTGGGCATCTCTGGCGGGTCATACTTCTCCATGTCCGGGTAAATGGACTTCGGATCAGGGAGCGGGGCCCCGCTTGGATCACCCTGTTCTGGGGCAACATGGTCTAAGGCCCCCAGCTTCCACTCTCCAGCTCGGTCGACAAAGATGGCCCACAAGCCCAAGTTGTTATGGAGCAGGTGGCAATCATTCACCAGGAAACTCAGAGCTTTCTGACAGAAAAACAAGCAAACAAGTAGCGTCCAAGTGAGAGGGTGCTTGAGGAGGGGCACATAGGGGGAAAAAAAAGGTAAAATGATACACTACTTCACAACATTAAAAAAATAAATAAATAGGTGACTCACTACTATCTGATGCAGACCCCAGGAGACCTCCAGTTCACTAGGAGCGCCCTTCAGGTGAGTGGCCAGTGGAGTCACTGGTTCAGTTACCACATACAGGCTCTTCTCTGTCTGGAATGAGATCAGCGCAACAAGTAAATTGTGACATGTGTCACAATCTCAATAAAAACACTTAAGCAAATAAAAAAAGCTCATAAAAAAAACATACAGCATTGAGCATTCCCTAAAATAGAAAATTAATTGAAATAGCTTGCTTAGCGCACTTGTGTTGTCACAGCACTGGAATGGCACTTGTCAAGTTATTTATGCAAAATTTGGGCTTGGTCGCAACACAAATTAAGCCAGGGAACACTGTATTTAAAAAGTAGTAAAAGGACAACGCTCCAAGTTGAGTTACATAGTATTTTAGCACCATTTCACAATATGGCTCAGCAGGTTGTCAACGCATGTGCTTACGACTGTGGGTGCGCAATTGACCCTCACAATAGCGGGTGAACACACACCTCTAAGCCGTCAACGTAGGCCAGGATGTTGGGGTGGCGAAGGGTCTTCATCCGCTTGAAGGCCGCCTTTGCCAGCTGAGTCTGCTGCTCCGACCCCTGAGCCACCTCGTGCACGAACACTGACACCGGCTCTCCATTGGACTAAGGACAGAGTGAAATTGATGACTTCTACAGGGTGGGAGCGTTTCTTTAAAAATATACTAAGGTAAAGTTACTAGTTTACCTGTTCAACAATGTAGCTAGTAATGTAATCAGTACCAAAATATTAAAGTAATATAATTCAATTACTTTTAATTACTTGTGGGTTACTCCAATGCCAAAAATGCTAATAAATAATAAACTAAATATCACTTGGATGTTTATCTTTTATTTTTGTGTGTGCATTTTTGTATTATTAAACATTCACAAGACAAAAAAAACAACAACTAATGTTTTGTTTTGATTTCGCTTCCTGACTCTGATAGAGGTAGGACGTGTCCTATTGCATTCTGGGAACGGGAATTAATAAGCTTCAGCTTCATCCCGTCAGCCCTTTTTCTTTTCGGGTATAATTGTATGTAAAAAGTGAATGTTGTAAATTGTCTCTATGATTGTCCGAAAGGAAAAACGAACAAATAAAAACAAAACAAAAAGGCATAAGCCAGATAAACTAGAATTCAAATGCAAAACCTCAGAACTGTTATCATCATCAGGATACACATTTTTGTCCATTGTAAAGTAATGTTGATCAAGAGGGAGGTATATTGCTCTAATGATGTCAGACTGTCAACAGCATGATAAAGAAGACACTGGACAGGAATAAATAATGTAATGCATCGATTCATTGTGAATTTTGCCATTCAGCTTCTTGTATGTGAAGAGCAAAAATTATTATTATTATTTTTTTAAAGTACTCAAACATTGAACATTTAAGTTTAGGTTAGTGTAGTTTATGTTTAACGCCCGTTATCGTGACGACGTCAGGCGATCGGCAACGACGACAACTGAACGTTGAGCACGACACTGACAGCTCATCTTGACGATTATGCGACAATTGGGCTTCTTCTGAACTATACGTACATAGGCAAAAAATGTAATCGAAAATGTGTGTATCTGTCGAGACTTTTGATGCGGCTCACTGGGTGACGTGGCGACTTTTAAGTAACCGGAGCAAGCTCAGCTGTCATTTCTTAAAGCGCTGTTCATTTTAAACGGTGACGTTTTTAAAAATCAGATTTATAATCGACCAACCAAAGTAGCAAGACATTATTCAATATTTAAAAGTAAATTCACATATCGCACAAGCGCTATGGTTTTAGTGTGCTTCGACAGGCCGAAACTAGCTATGTGTTAGAGGTTTGTATCATTTCACCTTTCGCTTGCCCCGATGTAACGACCATATTCCAGACTTCTCTTGGCCGTCTGGTATGATTTCATAAGCGAAGTCTTTGACGGGATCCCTGGCAAAAAAGGACCACATCTCCTCTTTCCACCTCACACCTCATCAAACAAACATACTGTAGTTGGAGAGGAAGAGCTAGCTTGCAACGGAACGGGTGGAAAAACCTCCGGGGAAACACGGCACGGTATATTGGTTCCGTTATTCAAAATAAAACAAAAGTTACTATGAAAACAGTCTTACTTCTAACCTTGACACAAAATAGATAAGAGGTTAAATATGTTTTTCCGTCGTAATAAATATTGTTTTTTCTTTGCACTCATGCCCATTTATTGATTATTGATGTCATCAATGGAAGCAGCAGATAACTTCTTTTTTTTTAACTATATAATTTATTGTCGTCCCTAATATCGTAGCCTAGTGCATGCCCTGTTGGCCTGTAGTAGGTTTGCTCTCTAAAAGGAGAGAAGACTAGTAGTTCTCATGAGTCATTTTTGAAAGGGAACTTTTTTTTGTGTGAGGTGAGTGTAAACCTTTGTTTTTGTATCTTAATGATTGTCCTACTTTTATATTTTTCCACCCTTTTAAAGGCAAAATTATGATGAAACTACATAAAATAATCACACTGGTTTGATAAAAATACACCAGTCATTAGGCTTTATGGACTGGGTGGGCTTCAAAGCCCCCCAAAATAGGCCTAAAAACACCACTGATAAGGTATGTTTGTTTTTGTGAACATCTAGCTAGCTAGATAGAATTTGCTGATTCATAGAGTCATGGCAAATTTGAGTAAAAAAAAGGTTAGGTACACTAAAGCCACCAATTGGCAATTCCAAACATCCGGGCATTTCTGCAATCCAGTGTTCCCTAATTTTCCACTGGGGTTAGGTTCCAAAAAACACCCACAATAAATGAAATCCACTAAGTAGTTAGCTTTATATATTACATTATAAGGCTCTAAAACCCCTCACCACAGTTTACACACTTTCCTCACACTCTTGTTCAAACCTTCATAATAGGTACATTACTTAAAAAAACATCTGCAAAATTGCAACAACAAAAAAAAAACTGAAAAGTGAACCGCGTTATATCAAGGGAACCCTGTACATGCAAATGCTTCCTTTACATAATGTAAACAATGGATATTGCATTGCTTTTGCCTGTGACTAGCATTTACAGTCAAATGATATTTTTAGCAGTTTTGGATGTTAATTTACTCATGTGATCGAGACCTAGAAAACCCAAGGTAACAAAATGGTCCAAATCAAAGTTCATAAATATGCAACCTTACATACACATAAATAAGAATCCAGTACACTAATTTCTACTCAGAAATTTATTTATCTGATATTACACGTCACAAAATATTTCAAAGATTTAATGCATTACAATTTCAACAGCAAAAGGAACATTACAAGGAAGTCATCAGGTGGTTGGGCTAGAAAACATTCATTCTATACAATCGGCCGGTACCTGCTGTGAGTGCAACCTAGACAGAGCAAATCATGTAAGGTTGACATTATCGAAATACATCATTGACTTTTACGCAAGGATGTCCCAAAACAAACCCGGCAAACGGGGTCCAGAACATTTAGCTTTAAATTCTACTTCAGTGCATCACAGCATGTAGAAGTTGACCCACAGCACTGATAAAAAGCAAGACACCGCAGGGAATTGAACCCCGTCCCGACAATGTCAGGAGTGCCACCACCGGAGTCTTTTGCTTTTTCTTAGTACTGTTATTGCGGGCAAAAGCAAAACCTGGAGGAACAAAGCCGAAACTTGTTCCCCCAGGAAAAGAAAACCCATCGACGACCTGGCTGCTATGTGATCGTCACTGCACGGGTTAAGTCTGGACACGAGGCTGAAACTAGAAGACACAACTGGTTGCCCCCCCCCGGACCCCAGCATTTCCTGCAACGACCGATGTATGGTTGGGTGATTGATTCCACAGTATCCTTTCATCTAACATGATACCAGCTTATCGGGTGGTACTCAAATCCATTTTCCTCACGATACCGGACAGGACACACGTCAAAGACTGTAGTAAGGGGGAGGAAAAAAACAGGACAATTTAAGGCTCCCCACCCCCTCCCTCCATCCCCCATAAACATACCAATGGAATAAATATGGTTGTTGTTTACCGCCAACAGACGAAACTGCATTAATCACCAGCTACTCTTCCTGAGTGAAGCAAAATTCTTCCACGAAATTTAACTAGGCAGGCAGAATCAAGGCATCCACGACCTGGCGCTGAGATTTTAGTTGCGAGTCTCGAGCGATTTTAGCTGGAAAAAAATTCTGCAAAGACAAAGATTGTTGTGCCCCACCCGACAAACTCCCCAAAAGCTTGGCAATGCAACTAATCATTGTTACGGACAAAGTACAAACAGGTTATGCAGAGCTGATGTAACATGCAGCAAAAGTAGTTAACACTTTAAAGCCATGGCATAAAGATTATGGGAACTGAAATTACTTAACTTCGGACCCACGATAAGTGATGCGTTAAAGGGTGGGAGAGGGGGGGGTAACAAACTTGCAGCTGTTGATTTAAGTGACTGGATTCTCCGTTCCATCACAGGTTAGCCCATCCCAGGCGCCATATAGAAAAATTTGTTTGGAAATTTGACCTGAGAAACCAAATGGAAAGAGGAACACACACGAAGAGAGAAAAGAGCAGGGCTTCTTGCGAAGGACGTCGGCTTAAAGCTCAAGCGCACAAAGGGTTGATACGTCATTCGGGAGGGCTACACATATTCGTCGACAGCTTCCACAGATGGCTTTGCATTCAGAGGCGGGCGAGGTCGGAGTGGACAGACGAAAACAATCTGAAACAAAGAGTGATCTACACAACACCCAGCACAGAAAACTCAAAATTTTCTACTCATCTTAAGTTTTAAGATGCGAAGCAAGGGCGCCCATTGGCCAAAGAGGAATTCTCAAGTAAAGCATTGTTATTGATTTGAGGTTAACAAAGCCAGTTCCAAGATGTATCTTGTCTACAACTGTTTTGACAAATGAAGCCAACATCTTACTAGTCTCCTGGTTAGATGACATTCCTGCATCGGTCTGAAACCTGAGCTCTGTAAAGAGAAGTGCAGGGACACGAACAACCATAACCAGCGCTTATTAACTGCAACACATTTGCACTGCAGTTCAGATCTAATTCAAGCTGCACAATGCACAGCGTTCCCTCAGCTACATTTTTTTTTTTTTACTTCACACAGTTGCGTGATTGGTGATATTTCTACTTCAAGGTATACAGATCTGCCACTTGCACAGTTGCGCAAAGGCATGCAGCTGAGGACTAAATGTTGCTAGTTCAATTAAAACCTGACAATGTGACGGCTGATTTCTTAGGGCAGCAAGATTCTCGTGTTGTCATGTAGGGTACGCATTCTTCCTTTGTAGACTTCTCTGTAGAATTAGAGATGGACAAAACAACCCCTACAACCCTCACAATTCCCCCACAAAAAAATAAATAAAATAATCATAGAACTGACTATTGTTATCCTTACCCAAATGCTTTACTGCAGATATGACAATCAAGGCCCATCAAATGTGTATCTCAGCACAGTAAGACAAAGCAATGCTATGTATCAAGTTACGTATAGCAAGTTGCTTTTGAGATGGGGGCAGTTTGAGCCCATTCGACATACAGTACCCGTCAGCGGGTTTTAGGAAATTAGCTGCTTTCCAACATCAAAATTTGATGGATTCCACTTATCTGCCTTCAATTTCCACTTTGAAAGGGAGCATTCAAGCCCTGGTCACATCCGTGCTCTACAAAGCTCCAAGCATAAATACCTGAAAAGCACAAAAAGAGCTGGCCCACAAGAGCCCCCCCAACCCCAAAGAACAAATGCATACCAATACTGTATTCAAACACAACAAGCTATGCATTTATTATGCAGGTAAAAAAAATCCTTTACAAATAGTTCATTGTATTATCAATACAAAGTTTTGTAACTAATTGCAAAGGAATTGCAATGGAGGAATTTTACCAGACAATGAGCGTTAAAAGTAATGAATACATTTAATGACCTTACGTGATGGTCGAAGCGCAAGGAACGTGTACATACAATGAGTTAGGAGACTTCCAGGCGGTCTCGGGTATTGGAAAAGCGCACAGGACACGGCACACTGAAAAAATGCAAAGGAAAAAGCCTCTCCCCCACAAGACCCCAACCCAAATACAAAGCAGTGCAAACTAAAATAGTCTTACAACATGCTATATGTTACACAAGATTTTTCCAACAGTAATTAAATACCGCAGCTGTGAACACTGAAGGATTTCCACCTTATGCATAGATGCGGAGACTCGGGCTTGGATGTAGCTTTACTGGGCTGGTAAAACTTAAATCTGCAAAAGTAACACAGACACACCCCATATCCCAACCCCACAGCAGCATGCCTGTACAGAATTGCAATGACTTAGTAGAGAGACTTTTACCACATTCCAAATGTGCTCTGGCTACACCAGGTGACTACTTTAGGGGCTGCTATCCTGCGAGGAAAATTGTCCACTTGAATGGCGTTCGGGGATGATTCTTATTCAAGCCATTGCGAAGGGAAACTTGAAAGCTGTGAAGTCTAGGAAGAGACTGGTTAACACCCCCCCACCACCCCCTTCCCACCAACCCAGTTCACCCAAGATGTGTATAAGAAACTCAAATGTTGACGAACTTGTCAAGTAGGCCTAGCGAACAACGGACTACCTCTCCCGCTGGCTGGGGAACTACTTGTGATCGCAGGGGGTAGAGAATTCCGTTAAGCTGTTGTTCTCGCCACACTACCAAGGGATTCGTTCGTCCCAGTGGACACCATCACGCAACAGGATTGGTGATCAAGGTACGAAACACTTTAAGATAGCCTGGAAAAGGGAAGAGAAATCTGTGCGAGAAACTGGTCCTACAAAATGTTTTGAATGTAAAATTTAAATACACAAGGCCTGTTACAGATACCTCTACCGTCATACAAACCACGCATTTGTGAGTAACTCGAAGCATGAAGACGCTTGCGCCCTGTCCAACCCTCTCAGCTGGCTTGCTCTGGATCGGCTGAACCACTTCAACGATGGACCTTTGCAGACGCTACCCTGCCTCTGGCTCCATCTGGTGACCGGCTGCTGCCTGCTCTCTGATCGCTCTCAGCACCCTCTGGTCCCAACGCACGCTCCGGTTCCGTCCTGCCTCGTTTGCCCTCTGGTCCCAACACGCGCTCTGGTCCTGTCCTGCCTGGTTCGCCCTCTGGTCCCACCACGCTCCCGCTTCGTCATCCCCGCGTCGGCCTCACTTGTCGCTGATCCCACGATCTTCTAAAGACTAAGTCCATTCTTCCTCTCAACAACTAAGTCCATTCCTGCCATTAACTCAGTCCATAGCCCACGGGGCAAAAAAATAAAAAATAATTTAAAAAAAAATCTTCAGTAATTGAACTGCGCTTGCTACAAGCAACTTGGTTTCCGTCGTAAAAAAAAAAAAAAACTTCAATATATAACTGAGCTTGATCCAATCAACTTTAATAATTTCTGCAGCAATTGTGGTGAAAAACAAATCGCCATTTTGGGGGGAAAAAATCTGCATGACATACAGTAACTACAAGCTAAGCTACTGTAGTAGCAAATGTTGCTAGCTGCCTTTTTTTTTTTTTGACTCATCAATTGCTTGTATTTGCCTTTAAAATAGCTGCTAACTTAGTAGCTAGCACAAACTACTAGCATTTGATTACTGGCTAATCGACCATTCTACTACTAGTCTTCAATAAAGTAACATTGTAAAAAAGGGAAAAAAGCTTTAACATAAAAAAAAAGCCCACATTGTAATCTTTAGACGTTTAACAATAGTTTTTTCAACTTGGAGGGGAACACTGCGCCCGCCTTCGTCATTGCGACGCCAGTGAACGGCAGGGGGAAAACACGCTTTAGTTCAAACCAACCAATGGTAAGGCGTCAGCGTCCCTACGTCACAGCGGCCATTTTGAGCAACCAAAGGTTACCAAAAAAAATTGATTGTACGTCTTCAGACCACTTAAAAATAACCGGTTTGCGGTTTAACAGTAAAAATAAAATAAAAATGCCGTCATTGCAGTAACTCATCTTATCAGGAGTTTAGGTTCGCCAACACTACAACCGTAAAACAAGAAAAAAAAATAGTTCACGTCCAAAGAGCCAGTAATGGCGATCTCGGGTATTCAAATGACAATCTACAAACATTCTTTGACTTGACGTTTAGTTTGATGAAACGGCTAATAAACATCTCGACAGAGAAAATGGCCACACAAAAACAGACCGTTCACTTCCTGCCTGACCAAACAAAAGACAAGTTCTAGATGACAACCTACGTAGTTCAAAGCCATTTCCCTCGTCCTTTAACAAATGAATGTCTCAAACTTAAAAAAGAAAAAAACGAAAGAAAAAAAGAACGGTTTCACCTGAGACGCAACCGCAAAATGCAGACGAAGATTCGAAGCAATGTGACGCAGTAAAAGAAATGGCGTTGTTTTATACGCTGCGAGTGGTTCGGTCACGGGTAGGGCTACGTATTCATTCGACACGTAAAGTAGTCCTTCATCACATTTGACTAACGGCTATTTGTTTAGGCGAAAACAGAACATTATTTATAAACTTTATGTATCTGTTTGAGTAAATAAACCGAGAAATGTAAAAACAGGTTACGTTAGGACTAAAGTAGCCAGCCGTTGTGTTTCCAAATTTGAAACAAAACGACTGACGTCATGGTCAACGGTCGTGCGGATTAATATTACTCAAGGTCCTGGCTTCCAAAACTGGATGAAACTAGAATGTGGCCGGGTCTACTTTTTGTTTACTGCAGTGATACGGCTTTGTCATGGAAACGATAATTATATCTCTCAACTCATCAAATTAAAATGTGCCATAGTCACCCCATGAATGGCATGTTTTTTGTCGTATATCGTGACAGCCTCATAAGCACATTTGCCACATTTTATTATATATTTAATAGTCCCACGCTGGTCGGACATAAGCTCAACAACAGTACTCGTTTTTACTGTAATGCTGAATCTGTAAATTCGTGTCCTATTCTTAGACTATGTACCGGAATATACGACATATTTCCAGAAACATTAAGAGTTAACAGGAACTTCAGGAGTGGAAAATTACCAGCGTGAGCGTTGTGAGAGAGGGGGAGGGAGCAATGGTGCCAGATACAGCTGGTCGTGTCCAGAAAAAACCCATCGACAGCTCAGTGACAAATGTTAAACCAACCCATTTATTTACCTACGACGTCGACCGACGTGGACTGTGCGTGTAATTCTCTTTATGAGTTTACCTTTGATAACGTCTTGTCATACAGTTTATGAGATGCATTCGTACGTCAGTCAATCTGAGTTATTTATTTATTTATTTATTATTAACTAACGTGTTAAAGTAATTAACTAAACACACGGTATTAAAATAATAATACAACAGGAAGGTGGATGTGTAGCGCTAACCATTAAACAAATAAGGGGGGGAAACATCCACTGTAGCAACATTGCTAAGGGAGTTCCCTTTCTTGACCAACAGGGGGAGCATCGTGACAGTGACTCCATGGATCCAGTCACGTTTTTATCAGTACTAGCCCATCCCCCCCAACTCGCACACCCACACGTGTATTTAGGGCTGACTACTCTACATTATTCGAGATTCGTCTGGGCAAAACTCCTTCATTTACATCAGTGCGGTCCCCAACCTTTTCTGTACCACGGACCGGTTTAATGTCTGACAATATTTTCACGGCCCAATCTAAAGGTTTAGCTGATAAAACAAAATAAAATGACAAGAAAAAAACTGTGGTATTTTCTCTATAATAATAATGAACGTAAATCTACTGTGTAATCATGTGCAACTTTATTAACGGTGTCCGTAACGTCGCACCAACAACAGAGTTGTCAAGTGAGACGGATGTAACAGACAGAATCCGGCCACTTTTCAAAATAAAACATCATTTTCGAAAAAAATAAAATAAAAATAATGCATTTTTTTTTCTTTCGGTACCAAATGACCCACGGCCCAGTGGTTGGGGACCACTGATTTACATAACTGCCCTAATCATGATTCACTGTCCAGGGGAAGAGTTCAACCACATCCTGGGTTTCAATGCTACCACAATGAACAAATTGATAAGCTGGCAGTTAAACAGGATATAGTCAATCCACACACATTCAACGTGACAACTGAGCAAAACAAAAGTCTTATTCTGATTTACTTGCTATTTGGCTGAGTAATAATCTTAAAACACAATTATGCAATGATTGCATTGCCAAACACCATGGTCATGCTGTTATCATTGCTAACTGCAAAACAACTCCCAGTTTTGGGGTAAATTTTTTTTGTGTGTGTCTCCCATTAACAGAAACATGCATTTATGTCAATTTAAACTTTGGCTGCAGTAAAGTTTGGGTTTTAGGGTGAAAGGCTCGGTCATCTGGGAAGCACTCAGAGAAAAGCCGATGCTCCTCGGGCATCTGTTTAGAATAGATGCTTTCTGGACCACTGCTGAGGTGTTCCGGGTTATGTCCCACCGTGAGAAGGTCCCAGGATGATCTAGGACACACTGGAGAGACTGCCTCCCAGGACTTGACGAAGGAGGTGGGGAGAGGGAAGTCTGTGTGTGCTTCCTTGCAAAAAGCTGCTGCCCCGGATAAGCGATATTGCCGTGTATGTTTATTCAATGCTTGTGCTATTTTGAAATGCCTCCCAGTTTATTTTTGACTCCTATTAAAAAAATAAAATGTGTTTTGCCTGAGCCATCATGTTTTCTTTGAAAAATGGCACACATCTTACAAATTGTGTTACTAAAACCTTCAAAGCCATCGAGAGGAAGAGAAATATGTGAACTGCATAACTCATCATAAATCATTAAGCTAATTGCTATGACCATGGATAGACCTAAGGTAAGTCCGCTGTTCTATTTTTTTTCTCTCTCTCAATGTTTATTTACATCAGTAATGGAGTGTGTTTCATATACCAACACAAACCTGTTACTCATCAGAAAAACATTTTAAAAAAATAATAATTATATAACTAAGTTTTTTCTTCACCTGTTGACATACCAGTTTAAAAAGCTAGCATGTATTGTTAAGGAATAACGCTAACATTAGCATTGATTTGCAACCCTGTTACTAGGATTGTTACTGTATTTAGAGTAATATACTAAAATAAGTATTGAGGAAAAAACTTTATTTAACCCTGGAGAACCCACAGGGTCAAATTTGGCCCCTTATAAATTCTGCTACTCAAATAACAAAGACCTTTTTTTTTTCTTACAAATTTAACTTCAAAAGTCCAGAGTGCCACTTCTGACCCCTGAATGGGGCCATCTAGTGGATGAATATTGCACTTACATGAGCCAGAGTGGTGGTGACAAGATGGCTGCCAACATGCTGTTTTGTTGAGCTGGAAATCAATCCAAACAAAACCATCTTCTCAGCAAACCATCAGATGGTAAAATTTAGTTTTTTTTGTTAATTTATTTCATATTATGTTGCAGAATGCCTAGGAGTATGTTTTATATATATATTTTGATAAATTAGCAACTCTGAGCTAGTTCAAAAAAATTGAAAAAACATATATTTTGGTGTTCAGTGAACTTATAGCAGTCATTTAATGTATAATTCATAATTTTCCAAAGAAGAAAAGGGTTCTTGGGTTCTCCAGGATTAACTGCATTATTTTAGATATTTTTGAAGTACATTTTACAGGTGCCTGAGCGACAAAGTTGCGCGAAACACAACCAAATATTTTATAGGATGAACATAAACATCTGATTTAAAAAAAGAAAAGTGTAATACTGATGTTTGAGCTGGATGAATGATGTAATGGTTTATTACCTGTTTTTCTTAAAGAAAAAAAAGGTATATAAAAAAAATGTTGCTGCCTGAATTGTCCTCCAATTCTGCAATGACCCTTTTATCTGATAGCTGTCAAATATGTCCTACCATGAATTACAACCCAATGCCATTCCATTCGCTACCCCTTGCAAATGAGGTTATATAGTTCAGCATAAAACCTTGATATTAATTGCGTAGTTTTGAACAATAATAGCAAAATGTAACTTTGGCGTGCCGTACCTAATCATAGACATGTTGGTAAAAGCAAGTTACATCAGTCTGCTTATTGAACCCTAGTATGGATCATTTTTCCAAAAGTCCAACTTCGATTATCTCTTCGATTGAGCGGCCCCTTTCAGCCAATCCATGAGCCCCCAGTTACATCAGTCATGATGTAAAAATCAAGCCACCGTGCATGCATGAAGGGATTCCACCACGTGTGCTCAAAAGCTCTTACTCCATTCCTCTGCAGCCAGATGATGCAGACAAACCTATCCACAGTGGGTAGTGAAGGATTATATTAAGTTTTGTAATCTTTTGCGTGTCCAAATAAATCAAAGATGAGATTCCTGTGAAAAGGGTCCAAGCCAAGATTTGCAGCTGACAAACAAGTTCTCTTACCGAGATAACGGTTACATGTGAGAAACTGGAGTTCCAGAGCAGTGGGAAGACAAATCACCGTCAGTGGCCTCTGTACAGTCAACTCAACCAAGGCGACATCAATAGCCTACCAGCGGGAAAAAGACAAGTCATGGAGAAGTATTTCCGACCTGTTCACAGCCCCTCTGAACCAGCAGAGATGAAGCTGCGGAAGCACCATCATTTCTATCGCGAAGACTCAGAATCACACAGGTAGGAGACTTCTGAAGACTTAATATCTACTGTATGTTTATTATTTGGGGATTAATGTCAAGGATATAGTCGGCTGCGTTTAACCCGTGGGCAGTATTTTATTTTGAAA
The DNA here is from genome assembly GCF_051991255.1 of Vanacampus margaritifer. NCBI lineage: Eukaryota > Metazoa > Chordata > Actinopteri > Syngnathiformes > Syngnathidae > Vanacampus > Vanacampus margaritifer. Next base: position 20,035,752 of record NC_135441.1, on the reverse strand, counting down.
TGGCTTGGTCAGAACCAACAAAAAGCCAAAAAATGGTCACAATAACGCCTAGGGGTTATTTTTTAAAAAATTTTTTTAAATTAGGTAAAAATTGGTCTTTCAAAAAATCTGATGAACTCAGTTCAGTTCATAATGTGTTTGTGCCGTAGGTTTACACCGTATGATGATGCTGATAGAAATTCAGACGAAAACCAAGGGCACCATCACCATCGACATGGACACTACCTCCATGACAACCATCAACACCGCCAGCAAATGCACCAAACTCCCCACATTGAAGAGGACGAAATACTTTACGACCACAACACTCCTGTAACTCTGTCCAGAGCTTCCTCCTCCACCCTTTCCTCCTCCTCGTCTTCCGTCTCCTCGCTGTCCTGGTTCACAGAGGCAAGTGTGAACGATCCGTTCTCTCTCCGCCACACTGAGCGTCCGCAGCATTCTTTGTCCTGCTCCAATATTGCGGATATACGCAGGGCCTTTCGGGAAGACGACAGCAGCGAGCCTATTGTCTTTGCCACCGTTAACCGAGGCGGCGACTGCAACGACGGTCCTACACATGGCGGCACGCCACAGCGAGGGATGGCTGTTTTTTCATCCCTTGACCGAAGTCATAGCAGAAGTGAGGAGGGCCTCCTGAAGGGTAATGAGGACCGTGATGGTAGAAAACAATCCAAGGCGCCAAATAGTGGGACTCTGTACAAGACCTCTAGTTTGAACCGAAGTCTGACTTTCAGTGATGAAGACCTCTT